>NC_092236.1:45714967-45817467 GCF_036320965.1 Panulirus ornatus | reverse complement strand
ATTATTATTATTATTATCATTATTATTATTATTATCATTATTATTATTATTATTATCATTATTATTATTATTATCATTATTATTATTATTATCATTATTATTATTATTATCATTATTATTATTATTATCATTATTATTATTATTATCATTATTATTATTATTATTATCATTATTATTATTATTATCATTATTATTATTATTATCATTATTATTATTATTATCATTATTATTATTATTATCATTATTATTATTATTATCATTATTATTATTATTATCATTATTATTATTATTATTATCATTATTATTATTATTATCATTATTATTATTATTATTATCATTATTATTATTATTATCATTATTATTATTATTATCATTATTATTATTATTATCATTATTATTATTATTATCATTATTATTATTATTATCATTATTATTATTATTATCATTATTATTATTATTATCATTATTATTATTATTATTATCATTATTATTATTATTATCATTATTATTATTACTATTATTATCTTTATTTTATCATTATTAGTACCATTATTATCATCATTATTATTATAACTATGATTATTATCATCACTATTATACTCAAACATATACCTCATACTTCCCTCCGTCACAACAGGATGCCTTTAGTTTGTCAGGCTAGTCACCTGTAGGGTTAACGACCCAGTATTATGTTTGCAGGGACAGTCATAACTTTCATTCCAACAAGACAACAGTAGTTGTCCAGCGCCAGTAGGGGTCGAGCAACAGCAGAGGGCGTAGCGCCAACAGCGACCGAGAAAGAATCTTAATAGTGGAGACGGAGACGGTCTAAGAAGAGTGCGCCTCGTCGCTGTGAGCAGTGCGCGCACAGGCCGACCTGGCCTCAGGAACGTGGGCCGTCACTGGGCATAAGCCGCCGCACGACCGGAACCCATGCACATACAGACCAACTTACAGAAAGAACATGGCACGTCGCTGAGCTAGAACTCCCGCACGCCCGGATCCCAGGGCAGCTGGTCGTCTATACAGCTAAGATCATGTCTTAAGGACATGCGTAACCAGATGATACTCACTGAAGGAAACTTTTAACACCAGAGACTGAGCAGAGCCGCTAGTCCAAATAATGCTCTGCGGTAGGAATTACAATGTACTGCTTGTTTTGAGTTGAGCATCGGTTTAAGTGCATTCCCCATCACTATTCCTTTGCACATCAGTTCTATATTGAAAGAACTCACTCACTTGTGTTCAGTAGCAGGATATGTTGCTTCTATTTTTCTCTTACAATTGTGAATTTTTTTTTTCATTATTAGTAGGTGTGATAAGGTGCATGACACATTACCACTACAGGTGTGATTAGATTTAGATATTAAACGTGAGAATGTTAATGGTCTTTCCTCAGCCTACAGGAAAGTGAGTGGTCTTGGTATGCTTGGCGTGCCATTGGCCTGGTTGGGTCATTAATGTCATTATCAAGGAGTTTTACAGAAACCTTGGCTTATGGGTCCCCATGGTAATCTTAACTGATCATCATTATTAATAACTAACTGCTATTTGTTCGTTTTTATAGCTCCATTTATATATATATATATTTATATTTATATTTATTATACTTTGTCGCTGTCTCCCGCGTTTGCGAGGTAGCGCAAGGAAACAGACGAAAGAAATGGCCCAACCCCCCCCCCCATACACATGTATATACATACGTCCACACACGCAAATATACATACCTACACAGCTTTCCATGGTTTACCCCAGACGCTTCACATGCCTTGCTTCAATCCACTGACAGCACGTCAACCCCGGTATACCACATCGCTCCAATTCACTCTATTCCTTGCCCTCCTTTCACCCTCCTGCATGTTCAGGCCCCGATCACACAAAATCTTTTTCACTCCATCTTTCCACCTCCAATTTGGTCTCCCTCTTCTCCTTGTTCCCTCCACCTCCGACCACATATATCCTCTTGGTCAATCTTTCTCACTTCATCTCTCCATGTGCCAAACCACTTCAAAACACCCTCTTCTGCTCTCTCAACCACGCTCTTTTTATTTCCACACATCTCTCTTACCCTTACGTTACTCACTCGATCAAACCACTCCACCACACATTGTCCTCAAACATCTCATTTCCAGCACATCCATCCTCCTGCGCACAACTCTATCATAGCCCACGCCTCGCAACCATACAACATTGTTGGAACCACTATTCCTTCAAACATACCCATTTTTGCTTTCCGAGACAATGTTCTCGACTTCCACACATTCTTCAAGGCCCCAGAATTTTCGCCCCCTCCCCCACCCTATGATCCACTTCCGCTTCCATGGTTCCATCCGCTGCCAGATCCACTCCCAGATATCTAAAACACTTCTCTTCCTCCAGTTTTTCTCCATTCAAACTCACCCCCCAATTGACTACCCCCAACTACTGTTCCTAATAACCTTGCTCTTATTCACATTTACTCTTAACTTTCTTCTTCCACACACTTTACCAAACTCAGTCACCAGCTTCTGCAGTTTCTCACATGAATCAAGCCACCAGCGCTGAGGTCATCAGCGAACAACAACATGACTCACTTCCCCAAGCTCTCTCATCCCCAACAGACTTCATACTTGCCCCTCTTTCCATATATATATATATAGATATATATAATATATATAATATATATATATATATATATATAATATATATATATATTCTTCCTCTTTTTCTGATTATTATTATTATCATTATTATTATTATTATTATCATTATTATTATTATTATTATCATTATTATTATTATTATTATTATTATTATTATTATTATCATTATTATTATTATTATCATTATTATTATTATTATCATTATTATTATTATTATTATTATCATTATTATTATTATTATCATTATTATTATTATTATTATCATTATTATTATTATTATCATTATTATTATTATTATCATTATTATTATTATTATATATATATAAGAACATAAGAAGTGAAGATACTGCAAAAACCTATTGGCTCATGCTAGGCAGGTCCTGAGTCAGTCCACTATACAACCAACCACTGAACACATAAACACATCAACCTTCGTTTAAAGCTACCTAAAGACCCAGCTTCTTCTACTGTACTTGGCAGCTGGTTCCTAAATCTACTACCTTGTTCCTGAACCAATATTTACCCACATCCGACCAGAATCTATTATTTTCTAATTGAAATCCATTGTTTCCTGTCCTATCCGTTGGCGCTATTCTAAGAACTTTAGTTATGTTACCTTCATTAACGCGTTTAATCCATTTAAAGTTTTCAGTCATATCCGCTCTAGCCCTCCTCTTAAGTGAGTGTACATTCACTTTTTTTATCTTTCCTTTAAGTGAGGTTTCTAATACCAAGGATCATTTTTGTCTTTCGCCTTTGTACTCTTTCTAAACAATCTATGTCCACTGCATAGTATGGAGCCCAAAACTGTCCCGCTTAATCCAAATGTGGTGTCACCAACGCAAGATAAAGTTGCAGTAATACTCTTGGAGTTTTATCGCTAACAGTGCTATAAATAAACCCTAATATCCTATTAGCCTTATTACATACTCTGATACATTGTTGCCGCCGCTTAAGATCCTTGCTTACCAGTACCCGTAAATCTCTTTCGTATTCTGTTTTACCAATAATGATATTGTCCAATACGTAATCAGCGCTCCTGTCTTTACCCATACTAGGTGTTGTGCATTTATCTATGTTGAATTCCATTTTCCATGTAATTGCTCATTTTGATAATCTATCTAAGTAACTCTGCAAATTCACTGAATTTTCATTTGAGTCAATTAAGGCCCCTATTTTTGTATCCTCGGCAAATTTACATCACTGGCTACATTGCCCCATTCCGATGTAACTCCACTGATGCATACACTCTGCTTTGTGTCAGAGCCACAGCCTAATCCAGTTAAATACACAACCCCCGATGCCGTGTGCCGCTATTTTGCTAATCAGACGCTCATGAGGTACTCCGTCTAAAGCCTTACATAAGTCTAAGTAAACAATATCATAACTCTCACCCTGATCAAGAGTTTCAAATACTTAATTAAAGAAGGAGAGGAGGTTATTGAGACATGACTTCCCTTTTGTAAATCCATGATGAGAATCCCTAATGAGATCATGGTTCTACGAGTGTTCCCATATTTCGTTCGCTATAATTGATTCGAGAAATTTCCCCAAAATAGATGTCAAGTTGATAGGACGATGATTAGAGATAATGGATCCATATCCTTTCTAAGAGATGGGAACGACATTTGCTGTCCTCTATTGCTTCAGAACTACGCCTGATTCCAGAGACTGTTTAAACATTTAAAAGCGGAACGCTTACTTCATCCTTACATTCCGTCAAGACCCTCTCATAGATACCAACTACCTAGGACTCTTGTTTACATTTAATCGTTCTTTTCTTTCAAAATATCAAATGTATTTATTTCTATGTTGCATCACTTACCGCTTTCATCCCCCCTGTAGACTTCCTCTGGGACTGGAACGTGTGTATTCTCCTCCTCCGTAAACAGTGATATGAAGTCATTACTTAAAACTTCACACATTTCAATCTCACTATCAACCAATCTACCAGAATGTGATTTGATAGGTCCAATGTTCTCCTTAACCTTCGTTCTGTACATTTGAAAAAATCCCATGGCATTTTCCTTTTAGCTTCGTTAGCAATCTTAATTTCGTAATTTCTTATACCATCCCTAGTCTCTGATATCACCATTCTCTTAATCTGTGTTAGCTGATCAGTAAAGTGTGTTTTCCCCAGCTTTACCTTGTTGCACAAGCCCTTCCTCTGGCCTATAAAGTGTTTTATTCAATCATTTAGCCATTTTTGCTCATTATTGTTAGTCCTATATTGCCTTATGGAATATTTAATTCTTGTCCCTTTTTCATTGTTACCTGGAACCTTTCTTTCTACGGAAACTTCCACTCTGTTGATGGTCTCCCCTGCCTCACACAACCTTGATCTGACACTACTGCTACGCTGATCTGAGTCACCTGACTGACCTGACCCCACACCATCAGCACTACATGGTCCGTCTGACCTCACCCCACATTCATTTAGGCACTCCTTATCAACACAAGCAAGGTATCTACGTGGCCCCGCAAAGATGACCTTACGAAAATCGGGAACGAACATTTCATTCTCCTTCCTATTCACATCCTTCATTATATTGAGTTTTATTTCCTTGTGTTCACTAATAACTAACTCTCCTCCTACCTCAACTTCATCAATAATGTTGTTTGCATTTGTCAGTAACACATTTAAAATGTTATCATTACTGGTCTCCTCGGAAATGTGCTGTGTTAGAGAACAATCTTGGATTGTCTTCATAAATTCCTCTGACTCAACATCTCCCGTATCATCTTCCCAGCTAATTGTACTGAAGTTGAAGTCCCTCTAGAATACTTAGATTTTGATCAAAAGCCTTCCTAATTTCGTTCCATAAAAATTTCCCCCTCAGACTAATACACAAACACACACACACACACACACACACACACACATATACATATATATATATATATATATATATATATATATATATATATATATATATATATATATATATATATATATATATCTTTCTTTCATACTATTCGCCATTTCCCGCGTTAGCGACATAGCGTTAGGAGCAGAGGACTGGGCCTTTGAGGGAATATCCTCACTTGGCCCCCTTCTCTGTTTCTTCTTTTGGAAGAAAAAAAAAACGAGAGGGGAGGATTTCCAGCACCCCGCTCCCTTCCCTTTTAGTCGCCTTCGACGACACGCAAGGAATACGTGGGAAGTATTCGTTCTCCCCTATTCCCAGGGATAGTACCAGAAGAGACTGAGTGCAGAATGGAAAAAGGTGAGAGCAAAGGACGTAAGGGGAGTGGGGGAAGAATGGAATGTATTTAACGAAGCAGTGATGGCTTTCTCGATAGATGCTTGTGGCATGAGAAGCGTGGGAGGTGGGCAGATTAGAAAGGGTAGTGAGTGGTGGGATGAAGAAGTAAGATTATTAGTGAAAGAGAAGAGAGAGGCTTTTTGTCGAGTTTTGCAGGCAAAGTGCAAATGACTGGGAGATGTATAAAAGAATGAGGCAGGAGGTCAAGAGAAAGGTGCAAGAGGTGAAAAAGAGGGCAAATGAGAGTTGGGGTGAGAGAGTATCATTAAATTTTAGGGAGAATAAAAAGATGTTTTAGAAGGAGGTAGATAAAGTGCGTAAGACAAGAGAATAAATGGGAACTTCAGTGAAGGGGGCTAATGGGGAGGTGATAACAAGTGATGTGAGGAGATGGGGTGAGTATTTTGAAGGTTTGTTGAATGTGTTAGATGATAGAGTAGCAGATATAGGGTGTTTTGGACGAGATGGTGTGCGAAGTAAGAGGGTTAGGGATAATTATTTGGTAAACAGAGAACAGGTAGTAAAAGCTTTGTGGAAGATGAAAGCCGGCAAGGCAGCAGATTTGGATGGTATTACATTGGAATTTATTAAAAAACGGGATGACTGTGCTGTTGACTGGTTGGTAAGGATATTTGATGTATGTATGACTCATGGTGAGGTGCATGAGGATTGGCGGAATGCATGCATAGTGCCATTATACAAAGGCAAAGGGGATGAAGGTGAGTGCTCAAATTACAGAGGTATAAGTTTGTTGAGTATTCTTGGGAAATTATATGGGAGGGTATAGACTGAGAGGGTGAAGGCATGTATAGAGTATCAGACTGGGGAAGAGCAGTGTTGTTTCAGAAGTGGTAGAGGATGTGTGGATCAGGTATTTGCTTTGAAGAATGTATGTGAGAAATACTAAGAAAAGCAAATGGATTGTATGTAGCATTTATGGATCTGGAGAAGGCATATAATAGAGTTGATAGAGATGCTCTGTGGAAGGTGTTAAGAATATATGTCGTGGGAGGCAAGCTGTTAGAAGCAGTGAAAAGTGTTTATCGAGGATGTAAGGCATGTGTGAGAGTGGGAAGAGAAGAAAGTGATTGGTTTTCAGTGAATGTAGGTTTGCGGCAGGGGTGCGTGATGTCTCCGTAGTTGTTCAATTTGTTTATGGATGGGGTTGTTAGGCAAGAGAATGCAAGAGTTTTGGAGAGAGGGGCAAGTATGCAATCTGTTGTGCATGAGAGGGCTTGGGAAGTGAGTCAGTTGGTGTTCGCTGATGACACACCGATGGTGGCTGATTCTTGTGAGAAACTGCAGAAGCTGGTGACTGAGTTTGGTAAAGCGTGTGAAAGAAGAAAGCTAAGAGTAAATGTGAATAAGAGCAAGGTTATTAGGCACAGTAGGTTTGAGGAACAAGTCAATTGGGAGGTAAGTTTGAATGGAGAAAAGCTGGAGGAAGTGAAGTGTTTTAGATATCTGGGAGCGGATCTAGCAGCGGATGGAATCATGGAAGAGGAAGTGAGTCACAAGGTGGGGGAGGGGGCAAAAGATCTGGGAGCCTTGAAAAATGTGTGGAAGGCGAGAACATTATCTCGGAAAGCAAAAATGGGTATGTTTGAAGGAATAGTGGTTCCAACAATGTTATATGGTTGCTAGGCGTGGGCTATAGATAGAGTTGTGCGGAGGAAAGCGGATGTGTTGGAAATGAGATGTTTGAGGACAATATGTGGTGTGAGGTGGTTTGATCGAGTAAGTAATGAAAGGGTAAGAGAGATGTCTGGTAATAAGAAGAGTGTTTTTCAGAGAGCAGAGGAGGGTATTTTGAAATGGTTTGGTCACGTGGAGAGAATGAGTGAGGAAAGATTGACAAAGAGGATATATGTGTCAGAGGAGGAGGGAACGAGGAAAAGCGGGAGACCAAATTGGAGATGGAAAGATGGACTGAAAAAGATCTTGAGTGATCGGGGCCTGAATATGCAGGAGGGTGAAAGGAGGGCAAGGAATATAGTGAATTGGAACGATGTGGTATACTGGGGTCGACGTGCTATCAATGGATTGAACCAGGGCATGTGAAGCGTCTGGGGGAAACCATGGAAAGTTTTGTGGGGCGTGGATGTGGAAAGGGAGCTGTGGTTTCGGTGCAATATACATGACAGCTAGAAACTGAGTGTGAACGAATGTGGCCTTTGTTAACTTTTGCCCGCGCCACCTTGCGCGAATGCGGGGGGAGGGGGTTGTCATTTCATGTGTGGCGGGGTTGTGACGGGAATGAATAAATGCAGCAAGATTGAATTATGTACATGTGTATATATGTATATGTGTGTATGTATGTATATGTATATGTTGAAATGTATAGGTATGTATATGTGCGTGTGTGGACGTGTGTATATGTGTATGTGTGTGTATGTATGTGGGTGGGTTGGGCCATTCTTTCGTCTGTTTCCTTGCGCTACCTCGCTGACGCGGGAGACGGCGACAAAAAATAACAAAAAAAAAGTAATATATGTGCATCCCTATAATTTTCATATAATTCTATACATCACAGAAAATGTTAACGTATTTCTTCAGGTCTACAAGTCTCCTTGGGTGACAGTCTTATGCGCAAGATTTGCAGTTGTGAGGAAAGTGTCCACAGTTGCACAACACATCACTTCCCACTCACCGTTCTGACACTACAAGTTGTAAGAAGTCTTGAGCGCATCAGAGACATGGCGTTACTTTCATGAATGCACGCTACCACTCGTTTTTTTCTCGTCATTATCTGGGTAAAGTTATAAGTCGGAGTTGCCTCTCCAGAATTTTCTCTGCTATCATGCGACTTTCTATATGCTGTCTATATCCAAAATCTTATTATTCAGTGTATTTCATTCATCCATTATAGTTCTCTCATACCATGAGAATGATTCTTTAATATCTTGCAAACTAGTTTCTTTCTCAGTTTCATGCTATGGCCTCTTGTTGTTCCATCTATGCATCCTTCGAAGAACTGTTCGCTGTTCACATTTTGAAACTGCTTATGAACTTAAAAAATGTTCTCAGGTCACCCTTAACTCTTCTCTCCTTAATGGGTAGATCTACAACCTCTAACCTTTCCCTGTTGTTCAGCTCTTTTAATTCTACTACTATATCTTTGTTGTCCTCCTCTGAATCTTATTTAGTACTTCTCAATGATTCTTTTGAATGCGGTGACCAAATCTGCGAAGTCCGTTCTGGTCTGAGCCTAATGTACGGTGTGGACAGCTATTCTGATACTTGCCAGCAGACGGTTTATCTCTATTACTGTTCTCCTGATGTGGGACTTTAGCCACAGGTCTGGGACGATGTCTGTTCCGAAGTCTTTCTCAGAAGGAGAGTCCTACAATTTATTACCTTCCAGATGATATTAGTACCGGGGCCTTCTCTCGCTATGTCCCATTTCCTCGGTTTGAGTTTCATGAACCATGTATCAGACCAGCTTTGAAGTTCGTCTATGCCTCCTTGTAGGATGATGCGGTCCTCTTTGCCTCTCATTTCCTTCATGATTCTGGCATAATCCTCGATGTTCGGGTAGCAATGATTCAAGGACAGACCACTATAACATGCCGCTGGTGACCTCAACCCATATTCAGAAGGTTTCCCTGACTTGCGTCCTTTGTTCCTTTCCATTCAGATAATCTTATTCCTGCCTAAGGATCCAGCTTCTTCACGAGGTTTTCATGTGGTACAGAATCAAATGCTTTCTGCGATCCAGGTAAAGACTCTCTAACCACCCTTCCCTTTTCTCGAAAATGGAACTTACTCTCATAGAAATTGAAGATGTTCATTACACACCAACTCTTCCATCTGAAACCATGCCCTCTGTAACATACGCGGTTTCTCCTCTTCAAGCAATCATCCACCTGATTTCTGAGTATCTTTCATAGTGCTTGACACGCCAGGCTCGTGAGCGAGGCCTGTTTGCTGCTCAGCGCATCCTTCCAGTCTAATTCTATAAGGGCAGGAGTGAGGTTAACCCTTCGCCATTACCTCGGCACCTCACCTTTCTCCAGGGACATCTTGAACATTATCAGCGGTTGTCATGCGCATCAGCCCACATCCTCGGCGGATGTGGAGAAATTCTATCAAGACCGGGAACCCTTACGTGGATGAAGACCTTTTAGTTAATTTTGAATTTATTTTTCCTAGAAAGGTTTATAGATGTATTTATATTTGTATGTACGTATGTATGTATGTATGTATGTATGTATGTATGTATGTATGTATTTATGTATGTATGTATGTATGCATGCAAGTATGTATGTATGTATGTATGTATGTATGTATGTATGTATGTATGTATGTATGTATGTATGTATTAAGTATGTGTACATGTATGTATGTATGTATGCATGCAAGTATGTATGTATGTATGTATGTATGTATGTATGTATGTATGTATGTATGTATGTATGTATGTATGTATTAAGTATGTGTACATGTATGTATGTATGTATGCATGTAAGTATGTATGTATGTATGTATGTATGTATGTATGTATGTATGTATGTATGTATGTATGTATGTATGATGTATGTGTACATGTATGTATGTATGTATGCATGTAAGTATGTATGTATATATGTATGTATGTATGTATGTATGTATGTATGTATGTATGTTTGTATGTATGTATGTATGTATGTATGTATGTATGTATGTATGTATGTATGATGCATGTGTACATGTATGTATGTATGTATGCATGTAAGTATGTATGTATGTATGTATGTATGTATGTATGTATGTATGATGTATGTGTACATGTATGTATGTATGTATGTATGCAAGTATGTATGTATGTATGTATGTATGTATGTATGTATGTATGTATGTATGATGTATGTGTACATGTATGTATGTATGTATGTATGCAAGTATGAATGTATGTATGTATGTATGTATGTATGTATGTATGTATGTATGTATGTATGTATGTATGTATGTATTTACGTAATTATCTATTCATAAGTCTGTTATCTTTACCAAAATTGGTAGAGACTTGTACATTTGTGGTGTCTGACCACTTGAACATCCCTCACGTGCGAGGTTAGCACGTAGTGATCACCGCAGGAAGATTTATAGTTAAGAATAAACAGTCGTGAGAACTACGTGTTGCCAAGTGTTTCGTGTAAGATGGAGAGTATGTTTGTATTTGTAAACTAAATGCAAGAGGCCTACGTGTATGTGAGGTAGAAGAATATGACAGCAATGTAGGCCAGGGCGGAGTGTACTTGATAGCCACAGGAACGCGAGTTGCCGCCACTGACCGTCCCGACATCCAAGCCTGCCACTTACTACTACATCTAAGTTTGAAATTAAGTACATGTGTGCATGTATGCATGCATGTGTGTATACAAGTATGTATGTATCTATATACGTATATATGCATGTATGTATGCATGTATTTATGTATGTATTGATGTATCAATGTATGTATGTATACATATATAGTTCTATCAATATATCTGTTTTCTTTACTCATTTGTCAATCTATCTCACGGTCTATCTACCTGACCAGCCTATCGATCTCTCTATATAACATTTCAGTCATTCTATCTATCCAATTACATATATGATAGGGAAATGACTATTCAAGTATTAGTAATCGAATACCCTGCGTCTCACGTCCATGAGTAACGGGGTCTAGACCGGTCATATGTGTGTGTGTGTGTGTGTGTGTATTTCTCTATGTATGCATGTATGAATGAGTGTATGTATGTGTGTATGTATATATGTATGTATGTATGTATGTACGTATGTATGTATGTATGTATGCAAGTATGAATGAATTACTCGGTACATGCATTGATCTCTCTCTCTCTCTCTCTCTCTCTCTCTCTCTCTCTCTCTCTCTCTCTCTCTCTCTCTCTCTCTCTCTCCCTGTCTCTTGGTGCAAATTACCTAACCATTTACTGATCTATCAGCTTCATATCAATTATATGTAAACTTCTGGAGTCGGTTATTAAAGATGAAATCGTAACCTACCTGGAACACCAACACGACCTAATCAATTATGCACAACATTGATTTAGAAAACGCAGATCGAGCCTTACAAACCTCCTTGAATCTTATCACACATTATGCAATACCCACGACAAGATAAAAACGATACATATATGACATTTTTGGACTTACAGAAAACATTCGACGAGGTCCCCCACCTTAAATTGATACACAAAGATCGGGCTTTGGGATCACTGGTTGCATAGGAAATTGGACAGAAGCCTAGTCACGTGATAGGAAGCAGAGAGTCGTGATGAATGGGGAATCATCACCTTGGTCACCTATTACTAGTGGAGTCCCCCAAGGATCCGTACTTGGGTCTATACTTTCCATCATTCATGTTAACGATATTGACGTAGGGCTAAATAACGTAGAGTCCAAATTTGCAGATGACACAAAGATCGGCAGCGCCAGATTAACTGAAGCAGTTAGACAACATTGCAAGAAGATATATATAAAATCGCTGAATGGCCTAGTAAAGGGCCAACGCCATTTGACATCAGAAAATGTCGGCTGTTACAGGTAAGAAACAAACCTCTACAAGAAGTTTGATTAGGAGCTAATGGGCCACAAGATAAAGGACACCCCCAGAGGGAGATATCTTGGGTTTACTGTTTCCAATAACTTCAAATTCTCCCAGCATCGTAATGAGGCTTCTAAGAAAGCAAATAGGATGTTAAGATTTATCAACAGAAACTTTACGTACGAAAGCAAGGATGAGATATTGACCTATACCAAGGTCTTGTTAAACCCCACCTCGAAACTTGCTTTGTAGTTTCGCCCCCCCCCCCCCCAATTTAAGCTAGGATATTCTTAAATTGGAAGCGGTACAGCGAAGAGTACCTAAATCTATTCGTTTCTTGTGTAACAAACCATATGAGGACAGACTGCGAACATTAAACTTGTTCACCCTATAATCAACAGAATGTTTCGACTACTTAAAGGATTAAACTATGTTGATCTGATTTTTTCTTTAGTAGAGCTAGCATTAACGACGAGAGAAAATGGACCAAAACTTAGAGGTCACCGGGTTAATCTGGACTGTGCGAAATATTTCATTTTCTGGGAGCCTGTTCAGTAGAATAGGCTCCCAGAAAATGTTGTCCGCAGCAACACCCTAAATATCCTCAAAATTAGGTTTGATCATCACTTGTAATTCTCCGGTATTGAGTAATTCATTTAATCAGTCATCACAGCGCAGTGTTATCATGCTACCTTCTCAGCCACTGATCTCTCCCTGGTGATGTTGCGGTAATATACTAACATTGATTAACCCATGTCACCTGCTTTGAGAGAAGGTAAGAATTATTGTATCATTCTTCATCATCAGAAATAATAAAGGCATGGTAAGTCGAGAGGCTGGAGCTCAATTTTATTTTCACTATTGTTGTAACAAAATAGTAAAGGGATTCAAATCGTTAGTGATGGGATGCATGACATATTCATGCTTAGTTTACCTTATGACTTTCCTATGAAAATCTTATTCAGTGATACTCATCCCGGAAGGTATTTCTTAAACCTGTTTTCCGTCTGCTTTGTACCGGAGGGAATGGAGGGTGGGGAGAGATCCTTTGTTTTGCTATACCTTTCTTCTACTGATTTTCAGGGGGGCTGCATCATCTTTGTTAAGGCCAGAGTGCCTCGCTTATAATCTGAGGCTGTGCGGTCTATGTATATATGTAACTGTGCACTCTCTCTCTCTCTCTCTCTCTCTCTCTCTCTCTCTCTCTCTCTCTCTCTCTCTCTCTCTCTCTCTCTCTCTCTCTCTCTCTCTCTCTCTCTCTCTCTCTCTCTTTCTATTTCACTCTATTCCGTGCACGCCTTTCACTCTCCTGCATGTTCAGTCCCTATCATTCAAAATATTTTTCACTATATCCTTCCAGTTCCAATTTGGTCTCCGGTTTCTTCTCGATCCCTCCACTTCTGACACATATATCCTTTTTGTCAACCTTTCCTCACGCATTTTCTTCATATATTCAAAACAATATCAACACACCCTCGTCTGCTATCTCAAGTTTACTCTTTTTATTACCACACATTTCTCTTATCCTTTCATTACTTACTCGATCAAACCACCTCACACCACATACTGTCCACAAACATTTCATTTCCAACACATCCACCCTTCTCCGAACAACCCTATCTATAGCCCATGCCTCGTAACCATATAACATTGTTGGAACCACTATTCCTTCAAACATACCCATTTTTGCTCTCCAAGATAACATTTCCTCCTTCCACACATTCTTCCTTGATCCCAGACCTTCGCCCCCTCCGCCACCCAGTGATTTACTTCCACTTCCATGGTTCCATTCGCTGCTAAGTCCACTCCCAGATATCTAAAACACTTCCCTTCCTCCAGGTTTTCTCCATTCAAACTTAACTCCCAGTTCACTTGTCCCTCAACCCTACTGAACTTAATAACTTTGCTCTTATTCATATTAACTATCACCTTTCTCCTTTCACACACATACTCTACAATGGATATATAACGTGCACCCTAAGCTCGAACCCACAACCTTGAGTGTGAGAACCTCACGCTCTGCCACTGAGCTAACCAGGCAATGGAATGAAAAAAAGAAATGTTTCAATTACCGTAAAATCTTCGCCATTCTTCGTCTTTTTCTTGGCGCTATCTCGCTGACGCGGCAAACAGTGATTAAATGTGATAGATACTACTACTACTACTAATAGTAGCATATATATATATATATATATATATATATATATATATATATATATATATATATATATATATATGAAAAGTCACCATGACCAAGGCTGTATCATCGAATCTGCTGGAGGGAGTATAGTCTCGTCGCGGATCATCCCTGTCGACAGGAGTATACTATTACTCTGCCACTGGAAGTAGCACATCCTAGAAACTACATGAGTCCCTTCACAGACAGGGATAACATCAGGATCAGTCACATACAGGGTATTTTACAGGGACATTCTATCTTGTTGTCTTAATCCTAGATTACTGGATGTTTCTTAACGTTCCTGTAGATATATATATATATATATATATATATATATATATATATATATATATATATATATATATGTGTGTGTGTGTGTGTGTGTGTGTGTGTGAGTGTGTTTATATATATCCCTGGGGATAGGGGAGAAAAATACTTCCCACGTTTTCCCTGCGTAACGTAAATGCGACTAAAAGGGGAGGGAGCGGGGGGCTGGAAATCCTCCCCTCTCGTTTTTAATTTTCCAAGAGGAGGAACAGAGAAGGAGGCCAAGTGAGGATTACCCTCAAAGGCCCAGTCCTCTGTTCTTAACGCTACCTTGCTAACGCGGGAAATGGCGAATAGTATGAAAGAAAGAAAAGATATATATTGATATACATATTGATATACATATATTGATATACATATTGATATATGTGTGTGTGGGTAATCATGTGATATGTTACATCAGTGTTAATGAGATTGTAGAAATGGTTGGTTCCGAGAGCACGAACTAGAGTGTGTAGCCTGTATATGTCTCATGAGTGTAGATTCAGATCTATGTATATCTGGTGGGTCAGCGTTTAAGACTGGATTGGAAATGTGGTTGTTCATCACTTGTCAAATTGCTTTGATGAATATGTACTTTGTCAGTGTTGTGTTTGTCGTGTGCAGGAAATTTGTGCGTAGAGGCCATTGAAGAGTGAAGGAGGAGCAAGCTTTATACTTTAGCTTTGAGTAATGGTGGTCAGTTATGCTGTGGTTTTCATAAGAAGGATCAACTGCTGTCGCAAAGAACTGAGCGCCAAGTATATTATGATGGGATTGTATTGAGAGAGTCTTTCCTTCACTGTGTAGGTGATGAGTGACGGCTGTTGCTACGTGCTCTGTTTTATGTGGTCTGTAGCTTAAATTACATGTTCTCAAAAATTCTGTTGACCAGGCATAAGAGGCTTGCTTAGGGTGGAGCAGATGAATTGTTTACTAGTTTTTCATTTCCATGTTTGAGTATTACCTAGCGTTCTCATGGTGTTTAGTTTGTATATCGCCTTTGTAGGTACTTGTGGTGTAGGGAGTGAATGGGCTGCGCGAGTTTCATGTGATGACCAGAATAGCTGAAGTGTTGGTCGGTGGGAGCGATTGGCCTTTCAAAATGACGGGAAGGCGAGGGTTAGATTTATGTGTGAGGAGATGCGAACATTGTATTGTGGGTGTGCCAGTGTCTTATTTTTGTCATGCAGTGTCGCATGCACATTGTTCCTTGCATAGTGTCGGGGCGCTGCGATGTCAGCGTAAGATCGTCTGCCTATGAGAGGACTTTCACACTGTGGTCTGCAGGAGGTGGTGTAAAACGAGACTGACTATCATATCATATATTTACATATATATATATATATATATATATATATATATATATATATATATATATATATATATATATATATATATATATATATATATATATGATGCCATTATAGCACCGGGAAACAGACTAAGAAAAACCCATCCACTCATATACGCATACATATACATGCACGAATATACACGTACATACGCATACATAGATATATACATATCAACATATACACATATACATACATATACATACACTTACACAGACATGTACTTATATGCACATGTACATATTCATACTTGCTTGCCTTCATCCATTTCCTGCGCCATCCCACCCCACAAGAAACAGCATCGCTACCCCCTGCGTCAACGAATTAGACGAGAACAGACGAGGAAGGCCACAAGTGTTCACACTCAGTCTAGCTGTCATGTGTTATGCACCGAAACCACAGCTCCCTGTCCACATCCAGGCCCCACAGAACTTTCCATGTTTTACCCGATACGTTTCACATACCCTGGTTCAGTCCATTGACAGCACGTCTACTCTGGTGTACCACATCGTTCCAATTCACTCCATTATTTGCACGCCTCTCACCCTTCTCTATGTTTAGTCCCGATTGCTCAAATCTTTTTCACTCTATTCTTCCACCTCCAATTTGGTCTCCCGCTTCTCTGTGTTCCCTCCACCTGTGACACATATATCCCCTTTGTCAACCTTTCCTCTCTCGTTCTCTCCATCTGTCCAAACCCTTTCAACACACCCTCCTCTGTTCTCTCGACCATAGTCCTTTCATTGCCACAAATCTTTCTTACCGTTTCATTACTTACACGATGAAACTACCTCACATCACATATTGTCCTCCGTACAACCATATCTATTGCCCATGTCTCGCAACCATATAATATCGTTAGAACTACTATTCCTTCAAACATACCCATTTTTGCTCTTGAGATAACGTTCTTTCTTTCCACACATTCTTCATCGCTCCGAGAACCTTTGACCCCTCCCCAACTCCATGACTCACTTCCGTTTCCATGGTTCTGTACGCTGCTAAGTACACTCCCAGATATCTAAAAGACTTCACATTTTCTCCATTCAAACTTCCATCCCAACTAACTTGTCCCCTAAACCTGTTGAACCTAATAAACTTGCTCTTATTCACATTTACTTTCAACTTTTTCCTTTCACACACTTTACCAAACTCAGTCACCAACTTTTTCAGTTTCTCACTCGCATCAGCCACCTGTGCTGTATCATCGGCGAACAACAACTGACTCACTTCTCAAGCTCTCTCATCCCCAACAGACTGCATACTCGCCCCTCTCTCCAAAACTCTTGCATTTACCTCCCTAATCACCTCACCCATAAACAAATTAATGAGCCTTGTGGAGAGAGGGGGGAAAAAATGCTGTCTCGGTATCTCTTACGTATCGTCGAGGGCAGAAAGATTAGCGGGAAAGGAGACCTGAACGCCTTCTTTCTAAAAGTATAACAAAATGAGAGAGAGAGAGAAAGAGAGAGTAATTCTTTCTTTTGCTTTTACTCGAGGAGTCTGTTTCTGACGTTTCACCTGCAAGGCGGGAAAGTTGAGGACTCCCCAAAGAATACACACACACACACACACACACACACACACACACGCACACACACACACACACACACACACACACACACACACACACACACATACACACACGCGCACACGCAAGGAAACAGACGAAAGAATGGCCCAACCCACCCACATACATATGTATATTCATACACGTCCACACACGCACATACACATACCTATACATTTTAACGTATACATACATATACATACACAGATGTATACATATATACACATGTACATAATTCATACTTGCTGCCTTTATTAATTTCCGTCGCCACCCCGCCACACATGAAATGACACCACCCTCCACCCGCACGTGCGCGAGGTAGCGCTAGGAAAAGACAACAAAGGCCACATTCGTTCACACTGTCTCTAGCTGATAGCCGTCTCCCGAGTTAGAAAAGTAGCGCCGTAGCGGCAGGAACATAAGAAGTAATGCCACATCCGCCCACATCCAATCTTTATCTGTCATGTGTAATGCATCGAAACCATAGTTTCCTATCCACATCCAGGCCACGCAGACCTTTCCATGGTTTAAATTGCTAGCTTCACACCCCTTGTTCAGTCATGCGACAGCACGTCGACCCCGGTATACCACATCGTTCCAATTCACTCTTACCTGTAGGCACTTTTCATCCTCCGACGTGTTCAGCCCCGATCGTTCAAAATCTTTTTTCACTCCATCATTACCTTCAATTTGGTCTCCCGCTTCTTCTTGTTCCCGCCATCTCTTACACCTATATCTTCTTTGTCAATCTCTCCTCATTCATTCTTTCAGTATGTCCAAACCATTTCAATACACCCTCTTCTGCTCTCTTAACCACATTCTTTTCATCACCCCACATCTCTCTTACCCTTTCATTACATACTCGATGAAGCCATCAGTCAGCTGTACAAGAGCAGATTCAAATGTCTTTCTGTTTATAGCAATCTTACACTTTATGATTGAAGAAGGTCTGGATCAGTCAATAAGATATTGATTGACCGGTCCGCAACTTCGTCAGTCATAAAGTGCAAAAGTTTCATAAAGATTTATTTGAATCTGCTCTTATACAGCTGACTGATGACAAGAATATGAACGTTCGTAAAGGATTATTCAAACAACGTCATCCTACATTTATTTCACAGTGACTCGTGCATGAAGGTTGATGACCTGATACACCCGTAGTGACCTGAGGAGTAAGCAGGGTCGGGTTTTGTTACCTGAGTGTCCCGACTCCACGTGAGTTACATATATATATATATATATATATATATATATATATATATATATATATATATATATATATATATATATATATATATATATATATATATATATATATATATATATATATATATATATATATATATATATATATATATTATACGTATATATATATTATACGTATATATATATATATATATATATATATATATATATATATATATATATATATATATATATATATATATATATATATATATATATATATATATATATATATATATATATA
This sequence comes from Panulirus ornatus, assembly GCF_036320965.1. Taxonomy (NCBI): domain Eukaryota; kingdom Metazoa; phylum Arthropoda; class Malacostraca; order Decapoda; family Palinuridae; genus Panulirus; species Panulirus ornatus. The sequence goes on along the minus strand of NC_092236.1, from coordinate 45,798,128 downwards.
TACGTATATATATATATATATATATATATATATATATATATATATATATATATATATATATATATATATATATATATATATATATATATATATATATATATATATATGCAGAAAGAAAGAGGGAGATAGATAAATAGATACGTAGAGAGAGAGAGAGAGAGAGAGAGAGAGAGAGAGAGAGAGAGAGAGAGAGAGAGAGAGAGAGAGAGAGAGAGAGAGAGAGAGAGAGAGAGAGAGAGAGGTGAGAGTATGACATTACAGAGATAAATCTTACATCTATATGATACAGCAGTAATGTTCACAGGTGGTCACCCACACATAAGTGCACACTACTGAACGCCCAGTCACCCCGTCCCTCACCCGGGCTGGGAGGCGGCACGGCGTGACACCGGTCTCTCCAGCTATATATACGCGGTAAAGGTTCTCTGCCTCAGTCTCCGCTTTGCATCACTAAAGGAACTACATCAAAGGTAACCTTAGGCGTCCGTACTCCAGCAGTGCCTAACATGTTTCTCACCTTCAGAGAAAGAAAAAAGAAAACTGAGAAAAAGGAATAATTTGTAACGTTTCAACAAAGTTTTTTTTTTTTATATATCGATTGACCGACTTACATCATGAAGGTTTGTTGTAATGTAATGTAACGCCTCAAACACGGAGATTGTACATATAGTCTCTACTGAAGGCCACGGCCTCAGTAGATGATTTCATCATGAATAAGAGATAGGGATAGCTTGCATGACACCAAATAATTCCTTTTTCAACAATTCATTGCCATTAAAACATTTCAGACATTACGATTTATCATAAGAGTTTTCAGGTAACGGGTTGAAGGTAATTGTGTTGACTCCTGTACGTGTGTCGTTGCAGATGATGGCGGCCAGGTGCTACAATGTGGTTGTGTTGATGGGGCTGGTGATGGTGGTGGTGCTAGCTCTTGTGGCATCAGTGTCCGCCGAGGCTGAGGCCGAAGCCAAACCCGAAGCCAAGGCCGAGGCCAAGCCTGAAGCCAAAGCCGAGGCCAAGGCTGAGGCTAAAGCCGACTACCCGGCCCCATGCTACCCCGAGACCAAGTACGTCGACGCCTACAAGACGCAGATCCAACAGGTAAGTATCGACCAGGTCCTCGCCTGGTGCGTTCCTCCTTGTTGTTGGTCAGGGTGGGCTAGCTTGGTGATAGGGAATGGCAAGTTCAGCAATGACGAGAACTCTGGTGTTGAGAGTAGTATCAAGGAAGACTGGGAAATGAATAGATAATATCCAGATGATGACAGACTCTTAGCTTTTGAGGAGAATTCAATAACACTCAACATTACATCACATCTATGTTTTTTTTATGGGTGAGTAGTTCAGTCGGTCACTATAGGCAACATGTGCGACGACTTTCGCCTCTCAGAGAGTGCCTGAAGGAGGATGTTCAAATGATCATCTCGGTTACAGACCAACATTGTATACTAAAATATCGAAGATCCTGGAGCATCACACGGAACACCTGTTGAAGAATTCCGTGCTACGGCAGGCGTGTCAATCAACTTGACAATGATCAATCAGAAAAGCGAGGGTGATTTCAGTCAGCCATTACATACAGATGAGAGAATTTAAGTAAAAAGATAGGAAAAGGAAAGAACAGGAGAAAGAGTAAAGGAAACACTTAGAATTAGGGAAATGATTTAGGAGTCCCAAAAGGATACGGAGGATCTTACGAATGTGTGGTAGACCAATTTATGAAGTTGCAGTGCTGCAACAGCTAGCAAGAAGACCAGCCATAGGTAGCAGGGGAAACGTCCCTCCCATCTACAGTTTGTCCTCCTTAAGTGATGGCAGCCAAGCTATGGGCTGCCAATGTAAGTTTATCATTTTTCAAAATCCATCTCATAGCCTATTTTACATAAGTCGCTTTATTTATGTCATATCAATACGCTGTTTCATTGTGATCATGAGCTTCTGTCAAAATTAGATCATCAAAGCTGTGTTTTGATGCTCATGAAGACTTTGGTCGTAAAAGTAATGTTTCCTTTTCCTCCCGCAGTACCCGGTGTACCAGACCGTGTACAACAAGCAGATCGTCCCCACCACTCACTACACAACACACTACCAAACTCGCTACCAGACTCGCTACCAGACTCAGTACGTGCCGAAGTACGTGACAAAAGTACTCTACAAGACTCAAGTTAACTATGTAACCAAATATCAGACCCAGTACCAGACCCAGTACCAAACCCAGTACGTCACTGTTCCCAAGTATGTCCCAACCTACGTCACTAATACCCACTACCAGACCCGCTACCAGACTCGTGTGCAGTACCAGACGGTGTACACGACCCAGTACACACCTCACTACGTGACCAAGAACCAGGTCCAGTACCAGACCAGGTACCAAACCAAGGTGGCTCCCCACTACGTCACCGTCAACAAGGAAGTGATTTCGTACAAGACCTACTGCCCCAAGCCAGCTTACGGCCACTAAGGGCCCGGCCACACACCGAACCGGCTTTGCCTCACCATGACTTTGAAACCTAAGCACAGGTGTCAATGTAGCTTCTCCGTGTGTGTGTATGTGTGAGTGTCTGTGTTTATTACCTCGTCTTTAGACACGGGAATTTTCGTTTTCATTATTTCTATACACTTCATATGACACTTACCTTTACGTCACTATACGTATTTTGCATCTAATCTTAGGAAATCATGTCTACGCTTTGAAAAACGTCTTGTGTAAACTGTCTATAAGTCTGTATGAAAGCTAGCATATATATATGTTCAACCTTCCAACCTCACTCTCCGAGTAAAATTTCTTGGATATTAAATATATATTTTCAGCAATGTGCAATAATTTATTTTTTATATATAAAACCCAATTCTATATGTATCCAAACTATTCAGATAGCCATGAGTTCTGGTCCTGTACTGCTTATGTTTCTTGCTGTAAGATGAAATAAAAGTTATGTATATATATACACACACAATTGTGTTATTTGTATAGACCACAGATTGTAATCCAACCTGCCATCAAGGATACAACTCCATCTATAGTGAAATGCACTATTGGTGAGCTCAGCACAAAGCTAAAATATATCAGCAAATTGCCATGATATTCCAGTTGAATCCATATCAGTTGTATTGTCTGTCTGACGAAGGTAAATCATTTCGTAGAGTGGGAAGTGGTTGGCACATTGTTTACCAACGCTTACAGAAAGAAAAGAGAAACACAAAGGAGAAAACATAGTGAAGAAAGACTTTCAAGTCCAGTTTTTTTTCTCTCATTCTCGTTGTTTTATTCATAAAAAGATTCAGTTGAAATACCATCACTTTTGTGCGACTGCTACAGAACATATATGATATAGGAAGTGATACCAACACGTAAAATGTATATGATATAAGGAGTGATAATAAAACATCATGATTTACATAAGGTTAAAGATATTGGACATGTTGTTGTCATATATATATATATATATATATATATATATATATATATATATATATATATATATATATATATATATATATATATATATATATATATATATATATATATATATATATATATATATTCATTTATTCATCTGTTCATAAAGATAGATAGATAGATAGATTAATCCAAATTCATGTAGAGTTTGATCAATACCACTTATGAATAACATGAAAAATTTACAACAAAGGAAGCAGCTCATCATGTGTCCCCGACGTGGTTCTCTTGCTGGTTCTCCGTCCAGTGTCAGACGTAACCCATCGGGATCACCTTTTGGACACAAGGGCCACATGCACTGTAAGAGTGTATGTGGTCTTAGAATCATCCGTAAACGTGAAGGTGTTAAAAGATTATCCGGTAGGGAGATGTGGCTTAATATTGACAGCCTTATTAATGACCCTAGCAAATGATAAGCCTAAACCCCAAACGATCAGCCAAACATATTTTTGAAATCACTTCTTACATCAAAATATGACAGATATTTACATCGCACGTCAATTATCAATAAGTTACCTTCTTTTTCGCGGTCTGAACAATTCAAACCTGCAATGTTGGTCAAGGGTATGTCTTAAGAATCCACAACTTCAACTCTGCATGTTGCTGTAAATGCAACGAAATTCAGCATCATGGTCTTCAGTCATATACAGTGCTTGCGGCTGAACATGGTGCCTGAATTATGATTACATCATCGGTAACAATGGAGATTTCTTGTTTGGTTGTCAGCAGAGCAGTTTCAGGTAGGAAAGAGTTGTGAAACAGAAGTTCAGAGCAATGGTAATGGAAGGATGGAGTTGTGAGTGACAGCTCACATATAAAAGCAACTTGAGGAAAGAGTCTGTGAGTCAAATCCAAGAGAATTAACAGTTTTATTACAGATATGTGAATGAAACCTGAAAGCACCAGCAGTTTTACGAAAGAGATGAATATAAAAGTTCAGAGCCAAAAGCAATTCTCGGAATCTTATATAACAGGTCATAGCATGAGCAGTTTTATGAGGAAACTTTGATTGAGAGCTCAGAATTTCATCAGGTGATTTGAAGATAAAAAGAAACCAGCTTTAGGAGAGACTGTGATGAAAACATAAGAACATTAACAGTTTTGTGAAATTATGATCAAATCTCAGATGATTACCAGCATTAAGGAAGAGTTAAACATTAAGAAATCACATCATTGAGAGTTTTGTAATAGCATTATGAATGTCTGTTAATGTATTTACAGTTAAAGAAGGATTATGAATGACAGATCATTCATAGTTGAGTGAAAATTAAAGTTATGAATGAAAGTTCAGATTATTGAAAATTTTTAAGCGAGTCGTGAAAAAAAAGGGTCAGAACACTAGCAGATTCAGAAAGAGGTGTGAATAAAAGTTCAGAGCAAAAAGGAAAAGTTGCGAATAAAAGATTTGATCTCTCTCTCTCTCTCTCTCTCTCTCTCTCTCTCTCTCTCTCTCTCTCTCTCTCTCTCTCTCTCTCTCTCTCTCTCTCTCTCTCCTAGTTGTAGGAGAGAGCTATACATGAACAAAAACCAGTTTTAGGAGTGAGTTGTCAATAATGCCCAAGACAATTTCGAATTTCAATTCCCTACGGTCTACGAACTCTGATGTAACCTCCAGCTGTAAGAACTATATCTCACACAGCAAACTTCTCGCCGATGTAAAAACTTTCCACCATGTCATCCAGCGCGCCAAAATATGCACTTTTAGGAGATCCAGAAGGAATAGAACTTCACGACAGTCACTCCTTCTCAGGCTAGGCAGCCCACACATGAGAACGCACGCTTCGCTGACCTGCAGACATCTTGTGACGAATGTAAACTTGACCTAATTCACCTGATAATTCAGTCTGATTGTTGACCTGCGAAGGCTACGAGTGCTATCAACCCAGACTTGGCCAACTGAAAGACAGTATCATATATCTACAATACATCAGCTTTCATCACTGTACAAACAAGGGATCCTTGTTTTCCTTTCTGTAAAGCCTTTTCTCGTGGCTGGAGTCCACAAGCCATAGCCTCTTTAAGCTAAAAGAAGCTGCTCTGTTTACTTATATGTACCAAGGACTAAGTGGTCATGACATGCGTACCTATGTAGCACAGTGATCTCATGACCAATGATTAAGATGTCATGGAATTACTTCTTAAAACAGAAGGAAAAAAAAAGATGAAAAAATGAGATATTGTGTTTGATATTCTGAAATTCATATATATTCAGAAAACACACGCATACACACACACACACACACACGTACACAACACACACAACACACACACACACATCTATCTATCTATCTATCTATCTATCTATCTATCTATCTATCTATCTATCTATCTATCTATCTATCTATCTATCTAATCTATCTATCTATCTAATCTATCTATCTATCTATCTATCTAATCTATCTATCTATCTAATCTATCTATCTATCTAATCTATCTATCTATCTAATCTATCTATCTATCTATCTATCTATCTATCTATCTATCTATCTAATCTATCTATCTATCTATCTATCTAATCTATCTATCTATCTATCTATCTATCTATCTAATCTATCTATCTATCTAATCTATCTATCTATCTAATCTATCTATCTATCTAATCTATCTATCTATCTAATCTATCTATCTATCTATCTAATCTATCTATCTATCTAATCTATCTATCTATCTATCTAATCTATCTATCTATCTAATCTATCTATCTATCTAATCTATCTATCTATCTATCTATCTAATCTATCTATCTATCTATCTATCTATCTAATCTATCTATCTATCTATCTATCTATCTATCTAATCTATCTATCTATCTATCTATCTAATCTATCTATCTATCTATCTATCTAATCTATCTATCTATCTAATCTATCTATCTATCTATCTAATCTATCTATCTATCTATCTAATCTATCTATCTATCTAATCTATCTATCTATCTAATCTATCTATCTATCTATCTATCTAATCTATCTATCTATCTAATCTATCTATCTATCTATCCTATCTATCTATCTATCTAATCTATCTATCTATCTATCTAATCTATCTATCTATCTAATCTATCTATCTATCTATCTATCTATCTAATCTATCTATCTATCTATCTATCTAATCTATCTATCTATCTAATCTATCTATCTATCTATCTATCTATCTATCTATCTATCTATCTAATCTATCTATCTATCTATCTATCTATCTATCTATCTATCTATCTATCTATCTATCTATCTATCTAATCTATCTATCTATCTAATCTATCTATCTATCTATCTATCTATCTATCTATCTAATCTATCTATCTATCTAATCTATCTATCTATCTATCTATCTATCTATCTATCTATCTATCTATCTATCTATCTAATCTATCTATCTATCTATCTATCTATCTATCTATCTAATCTATCTATCTATCTATCTATCTATCTATCTATCTATCTAATCTATCTATCTATCTAATCTATCTATCTATCTATCTATCTATCTATCTAATCTATCTATCTATCTAATCTATCTATCTATCTAATCTATCTATCTATCTATCTAATCTATCTATCTATCTAATCTATCTATCTATCTAATCTATCTATCTATCTATCTATCTATCTATCTATCTAATCTATCTATCTATCTAATCTATCTATCTATCTATCTATCTATCCTATCTATCTATCTAATCTATCTATCTATCTAATCTATCTATCTATCTATCTAATCTATCTATCTATCTAATCTATCTATCTATCTATCTATCTAATCTATCTATCTATCTAATCTATCTATCTATCTATCTAATCTATCTATCTATCTAATCTATCTATCTATCTATCTAATCTATCTATCTATCTATCTAATCTATCTATCTATCTAATCTATCTATCTATCTATCTAATCTATCTATCTATCTATCTATCTATCTATCTAATCTATCTATCTATCTATCTATCTATCTATCTAATCTATCTATCTATCTATCTATCTATCTAATCTATCTATCTATCTAATCTATCTATCTATCTATCTATCTATCTATCTATCTATCTATCTATCTAATCTATCTATCTATCTATCTATCTATCTATCTATCTATCTAATCTATCTATCTATCTATCTATCTATCTAATCTATCTATCTATCTATCTAATCTATCTATCTATCTAATCTATCTATCTATCTAATCTATCTATCTATCTATCTATCTAATCTATCTATCTATCTAATCTATCTATCTATCTATCTAATCTATCTATCTATCTATCTATCTATCTATCTATCTAATCTATCTATCTATCTAATCTATCTATCTATCTAATCTATCTATCTATCTAATCTATCTATCTATCTATCTATCTATCTATCTAATCTATCTATCTATCTATCTATCTATCTAATCTATCTATCTATCTATCTAATCTATCTATCTATCTATCTATCTAATCTATCTATCTATCTATCTAATCTATCTATCTATCTAATCTATCTATCTATCTATCTATCTATCTAATCTATCTATCTATCTAATCTATCTATCTATCTATCTAATCTATCTATCTATCTATCTAATCTATCTATCTATCTATCTATCTATCTATCTAATCTATCTATCTATCTAATCTATCTATCTATCTAATCTATCTATCTATCTATCTATCTATCTATCTATCTATCTATCTATCTATCTAATCTATCTATCTATCTATCTATCTATCTAATCTATCTATCTATCTATCTAATCTATCTATCTATCTAATCTATCTATCTATCTAATCTATCTATCTATCTATCTATCTATCTAATCTATCTATCTATCTATCTATCTATCTAATCTATCTATCTATCTATCTATCTAATCTATCTATCTATCTATCTATCTATCTATCTATCTATCTATCTATCTATCTATCTATCTAATCTATCTATCTATCTATCTATCTATCTATCTAATCTATCTATCTATCTATCTATCTATCTATCTATCTATCTATCTAATCTATCTATCTATCTATCTATCTATCTATCTATCTATCTATCTATCTATCTATCTATCTATCTAATCTATCTATCTATCTATCTATCTATCTATCTATCTATCTATCTATCTATCTATCTATCTAATCTATCTATCTATCTATCTATCTATCTATCTATCTAATCTATCTATCTATCTATCTATCTATCTATCTAATCTATCTATCTATCTATCTATCTAATCTATCTATCTATCTAATCTATCTATCTATCTAATCTATCTATCTATCTATCTAATCTATCTATCTATCTATCTATCTAATCTATCTATCTATCTATCTAATCTATCTATCTATCTAATCTATCTATCTATCTAATCTATCTATCTATCTAATCTATCTATCTATCTAATCTATCTATCTATCTATCTATCTATCTAATCTATCTATCTATCTATCTATCTATCTAATCTATCTATCTATCTAATCTATCTATCTATCTAATCTATCTATCTATCTATCTAATCTATCTATCTATCTATCTATCTAATCTATCTATCTATCTATCTATCCTATCTATCTATCTAATCTATCTATCTATCTATCTAATCTATCTATCTATCTATCTATCTATCCTACATTCTCAAATGTAAGGACAGTATGGTAGGGTCAAGGTTTATATACAGAAATCAAAGATCAAAGTAAACATTATTGACCAGTGAGAGATGGTCAATACAAAATTTTTTCCTTGATCTCTGGTATTTGCACATAAACCTTGACCATAACATGCTGTCCTTACGCTTGAGAGTGTGACACGAGTCACGAAGCATTATCGTGTTATGTTGTTTTGTGTTGTGTTTGTATGTCTAAGAAGAGTTACACTACTTGGTTTTACTTGAGTTTGGTTCTACCGCTCGCTATGAACTCTAACCAGCTTATTTGTCATCTGCCTGAGCAATATAGGAGAATCGTTGGACATGTTGAGAACATCAGCTAGAAACTGACGAATGTCGAATTAGCAGTCATGCTTAATGGTATATGTTTGAGAGATCTCCTATTTAGACACAACACACACACACACACACACACACACACACACACACACACACACACACACACAGACACACACACACACACACACATATATTACATATATATATATATATATATATATATATATACATATATTCGCCATTTCGGAGTTAGCGAGGTAGCGTTAAGAACAGAGGACTGAGCCATAGAGGAAAAAAAAAAAAACCAGAGAGGGAAGATTTCCAGCCCCCACTCCGTCCCCTTTAGTCGCCTTCTACGACACGCAGGGAATACGCGGGAAGTATTCTTTCTCCTCTATCTCCAGGGATATATATATATATATATATATATATATATATATATATATATATATATATATATATATATATATATATATATATATATATATGTATATATATATATATTTCTACAAGCAGGTAACGAGGAATATAAAACCACAAAAGCTGAATAATCTTATTTTTCGTTCACTAGTATCTTTATTCGTTTCATCACTACGAAATAGTGACATAATTCTATTTCGTCACGGTCACGTATCACTGTGAACTTCATCACGCTCGTGTTCAAACGACTGGTTAGCGAGGGCGCGCACACCTAATTTGTTCAGCTGAGTTTATGGGTTTGCATAGTCATGTGTGATGTAAGGCTAACATTGGGGAGCGTTTGTGATCATGGGTGCGTGAATGTTGTCGTGAGGATGTATCTATTTTCACTCTCCGTCTGTCTGTCTGCCTGTCTGTCGTCTGTCCATCTGCCCTCGGTCTCTGTCTGTCTGTGTCTGTTTGTCTACCAGTCTGTCTGTCTGTCTGTGTCTGTCTGTCTGTCTGTCTGTCTGTCTCTCTCTCTCTCTCTCTCTCTCTCTCTCTCTCTCTCTCTCTCTCTCTCTCTCTCTCTCTCTCTCTCTCTCTCTCTCTCTCTCACTCTTATATATATATATATATATATATATATATATATATATATATATATATATATATATATATATATATATATATATATATATATATATATATATATATATATATATATATATATATATATATATATATATATATATATATATATATATTTCATTCCTATTCATTTATCATACTTTGTCGCTGTCTCCCGCGTCAGCGAGGTAGCACAAGGAAACAGACGAAAGAATGGCCCAACTCACCCATATATACATATATATACATACACGTCCACACACGCACACATACATACCTATACATTTCAAACTATACATATATATATATACACACACAGACATATACATATATACATATGCACATAATTCATACTTGCTGCCTTTATTCATTCCCGTCGCCACCCCGCCATACATGAAATGACAACCGCCTCCCCCCGCATGCGCGCGAGGTAGCGCTAGGAAAAGACAACAAAGGCCACATTTATTCACACTCAGTCTCTGGTTGTCATGTATAATGCACCGAAGCCACAGTTCCCTTTCCACATCCAGGACCCACAAAACGTTCCTTGGTTTACCCACTGACGCTTCACATGCCCTGATTCAATCCATTGACAGCACGTCGACCCCAGTATACCACATCGCTCAAATTCACTCTATTCCTTGCACGCCTTTCACCCTCCTGCATGTTCAGGCCCCGATTTTTGACTCCATCTTTCCACCTCCAATTTCGTCTCCCACTTCTCCTCGTTCCCTCCACCCCTGACACATATACCCTCTTTGTCAATCTTTCCTCACTCATTCTCTCCATGTGACCAAACCATTTCAAAAGATCTTCCTCTGCTATCTGAACCACCCTCTTTTTATTACCACACATCTCTCTTACCATTTCATTACTTACTCGATCAAGCAACCTCACACCACATATTGTCCTCAAACATCTCAGTTCCAACACATCCACCCTTCTTCGCACAACTCTATCTATAACCCACGTCTCGCAACCATATAACATTGTTGGAACCACTATTCCTTCAAACATACCCATTTTTACTTTTCTAGATAATGTTCTCGCCTTCCACACATTTTTCAACGCTCCCAGACTTTTGCCCCCTCCCCCACCCTGTGACTCACTTCCGCTTCCTGGGTTCCATCCGCTGCCAAATCCACTTCCAGATATCTAAAACACTTCACTTCCTCCAGTTTTTCTCCATTCAAACTTACCTCCCATTTGACTTGACCCTCAACCCTACTGTACCTAATAACCTTGCTCTTATTCACATTTTCTCTCAGCTTTCTTCCTTTACACACTTTACCAAACTCAGTCACCAGCTTCTGCAGTTTCTCACACGAATCAGCCACCAGCGTTGTATCATCAGCGAACAACAACTGACTCACTTCCCAAGCCCTCTCATGCACAACAGACTGCATACTTCCCCTCTCTCCAAAACTCTTGCATTCACCTCCATAACAGCCCCATCCATAAACAAATTACACAGCCATGAAGATATCACGCACCCCTGCCGCAAACCAACATTCACTGAGAACCAATCACTTTCCTCTCTTCCCACTCGCACACATACCTTACGTCATCGATAAAAACTTTTCACTGCTTCTAACAACTTGCCTCGCTCACCATATATTCTTAATAACTTCCACAGAGCATCTCTATCAACTCTGTCATATGCCTTCTCCAGATCCATAAATGCTACATACAAATCCATTTGCTTTTCTAAGTATTCCTCACATACCTTCTTCAAAGCAAACACCTGATCCACACATCCTCTACCACTTCTGAAACCACACTGCTCTTCCCCAAACTGATACCCTGTGCATGCCTTCACTCTCTCAATCAATACCCTCCCATATGATTTCCCAAGAATACTCAGCAAACTTATACCTCTGTAATTTGAGCACTCACTCTTATCCCCTTTGCCTTTGAACAATGGCACTATGCATGCATTCCTCCAATCCTAAAGCACCTCACCATGAGTTATACATGCATTGAATATCCTTACCTACCAGTCAACAACACAGTCACCCCCTTTTTTGATAAATTCCACTGCAATACCATCCAAACCCACTGCCTTGCCGGCTTTCATCTTCCGCAAAGCTTTTACTACCTCTTCTGTGTTTACCAAATCATTCTCCTCAACCCTCTCACTCTGCACACCACCTCGACCAAACACCCTTTTTCTGCTATCATCTAACACATTCAACAAATCCTCAAAATACTCACTGCATCTCCTTTACACATTACCACTACTTGTTATCACCTCCCCATTAGTCCCCTTCACCGATGTTCCCATTTGTTCTCTCGTCTTACGCACTTTATATACCTCCTTCCATATCTCTCCATCCTGATAGTGTAATGATTCATGTCTACATTTTCTGTTCGCGAAGAAAATATTCGGCTTGTTTGTTGTCATAGAAAATGTGTTTGGGGTAACTGAGAATGAGTAGAACAGTTCTTTACCAGTGGATGTCGGATATTCATTCAACACAGAATACAGCTCTGATGTTCTCAGACTTTCCAAGATACTCGGACCTGAGGCTCAAGATGCTGAGATTATGAAATCACTTTCCTTATTCATTTATGATCTGTACATTTCAGTTAACCCAGTTATGGGAAGGCATTGTAGTTTAACGAGACCTTGTCATAATAAGAAGTAAAGATACTGATAAATGTGGGGTCTAGGAAGAAAGAATGTCACCCATGTATCAACCGCACGTCGTTCAAGACGACTGGGTAGTGCTGGAGCGTGGAGACTGGACATCCGCCCCTACTTAATCAGCCTGCAGAAGCAATATATATATATATATATATATATATATATATATATATATATATATATATATATATATATATATATATATATATATATATATTATATATTCATTTATTTTGCTTTGTCGCTGTCTCCCGCGTTAGCGAGGTAGCGCAAGGAAACAGACTAAAGAATGGCCCGACCCACCCACATACACATGTATATACATACACCTCCACACACGCAAATATACATACCTATACATTTCGACGTATACATATATATATATACACACACAGACATATACATATATACACGTGTACATAATTCATACTGTCTGCCTTTATTCATTCCCATCGCCACCTCGCCACACATGAAATAACAACCCCCTCCCCCTCATGTGTGCGAGATAGCGCTAGGAAAATACAACAAAGGCCCCATTCGTTCACACTCAGTCTCTAGCTGTCATGTAATGATGCACCGAAACCATATACATGTTCATACTCGCTTGCCTTCATCCATTCCTGGCGCTACATCGCCCCACAGGAAATAGCACCGTTACCCTCTGCTTCAGGAGGTAACGCCAGGAAAACAGACAAAAAAAGCCACATTTCATCACATTCACTCTTTAGCTGTCATGTGTAGTGCACTGAAACCACAGCTCCCTATCCTCATCCAGGCCCCACAGACCTTTCTGTGGTTTATCCCAGACATTTCACATGCCCTGGTTCAGGCAACTGACAGCACGTTGACCCCAGTATACCACATCATTCCAATTTACCCTATTCCTTGCCGCCTCTCACCCTATTGCACGTTCAGTCCTCAATCGCTCAAAATCTTTTTCACTCCATCCTTCCACCGCCAATTTGATCTCTCACTTATTGTGCGCTCCACCTCTGACACATATATCCTTTTTGTCAATCTTTCCTCACTCATTCTCTCCATATGTCTAAAACATTTCAACGCAACCTCTTCTGCTCTGTCAACCACACTCTTTTTATTTCCACGAGTCTCCCTTACCCTTTCATTACTTACTCGATTAAACCACCTCACAGCACATATTGTCCTCAAGCAATTCATTTCCAATACATTCACCCTCCTCCGTACAACCCTATCTATAGCCCATGCCTCGCAACCATATAACATTGTTGGAACTACTATTCCTTCAAACATACCCATTTTTGCTCACCGAGATAACGTTCTCTCCTTCCACACATTCTTCATCGCTCCCAAAACCTTCGCCCCCTCCCCTACCCTGTGGTTCAGTTCCGCTTCCATAGTTCCATTCGTTGCTAAGTCCACTCCCAGATATCTAAAACACTTCACTTCCTCCAATCTTTCTCCATTCAAACTTACATCCCAATTAACTTGACCCTCAACCCTACTGAACCTAATAACCTTGCTCTTATCCACATTTATTCTCAACTTTTACCTTTCACACGCTTCCAAACTCTATCATATGCTTTCTCCAGATCCATAAATGCCACATACAGATCCATCCGTTTTGCTAAGTAATTTTCACGCACATTCCTCAAAGTAAACACTTGATCCACACATCCTGTACCACTTATGAAACTACACTGTTCCTCCCCAGTCTGATGCTCTGTACATGCCTTCACCCTCTCAATCTATTCCCTCTTATACAATTTTCCAGGAATACTCAACAAACTTATGCCACTGTAGTTTTATCCACTTTGTCTTTATACAAAGGCACCATACCCTCATTCCACCAAACCTCTGGCACTTCCCCATGATCCATGTATACAGTGAACATCCTTACCAACTAATCAACAACACAGTCACCCCCTTTCTTAATAAATTCGACTGCAATATCATTCACTCCCGCCGCCTTGCCAGGTTTCATCTCCGGCAAGGCTTTCACCACCTCATCTCCCTTAACCAAACCACTCTCCCTGACTCTCTCACTATACATACAACCCCGACCAAAACACCCTACATTTGCCACTCTATCAAACACCTTGAAGAATCCTTTCAAAATACTTACTCCATCTGTTCTTTACTCCATCACTACCTATTACCACTTTTCGTTTTGCCCCCTTCAACGATGTTTCAATATCTTCTCTTGTCTTTCTCAAATTATTGGCCTCCTTGCAAAATATCCTTTTATTCTCCCTAAAGTTTAATGAGACTCTCTCACCCCAACTCTCTTTTGCCCTCTTTTTTCAACCTCTGCACCCTCTTCTTATCTTTCTGTCTATATTTCTCATACATCTCCAAGTGATTTGCAGTCCTTCCTTGTAAGTACTGTCCAAACGCTTCGCTTTTCTCTTTCACTATCCACTTTACTTCTTCATCCCACCGCTCACTACTCTTTTGAATCTGCCTACCTCCCACCTTTCGTATAACACATGCATCTCTTGCCCATGCCATCATTGCTTCCCTAAATACCTATCATTTCTTACTCACTCCCCTCATTTAATTTGTTATCACCATTTGCCATTCTATACTCAATCTCTCCCTGTATTCCTTCACACAAATCTCCTTTCCAAGCTTACTTAATCTCACCACTCTCTCCTCCTCGACAGTGTCTCCTCTTTTCCAAAACCTCTGTAAATCTTTATTGTCGTCTCCTCAATGTGGTGATCAGACGTCCCACCAGCTGCGCCTCTCCGCACATTTACATCCAAAAGTCTCTCTTTTGCACGCCTATCAATCAGTACGTTATCTGATAAGACATATTTACCATCTCTGCTACTCACGTATGCTTGTGTATATCTTTTTTTAAAGCCAGGCATTCCCAATCACTTGTCTTTTTTCAGTAAACATTTCCACAAGCTGTTGACCATCTCCGTTCATAACAATGAATACCCCATGAGCACCAATTATACCCTCAACTGCCACATAACTTACTCTTTCATTTAAATCACCCATCACTAATACCCGGCCTCGCGCACAGAAACTGCTGACAAACTCACTTAGCTGCTCCCAAAACACTTGCCTCTCATGATCTTTCTTCTCATGGCCATGTGCATAAGTACCAATAGTCATCCATCTCTTGCCATCCACTTTCAGTTTCATTCACATCAATCTTAAATCTTCTTCCTTACACCCTATCACACACTCCCACAACTCCAGTTTCAGTAGTAGTGGTATTCCTTCCTAGGTCTGGTCCTCTCACTCACCCAAGACTTTACTCTCAAGACGTTTCCAGACCATTCTTCCCCTTTACCTTTAAGCTTCTTTTCACTTAAAGCCAGAGCATCTAGGTTTCTTTCCCTAAACATGCTACCTATCTCTCCTCTCTTTTCCTCTTGGTTATATCCAATCACATTCATACACCCTAATCTAAGCCTTCGAGGATGATGAACACTCCTTGCTTGACTTCTTTATCTTTCCTCATTTAGAAATTGAAATACAAGAAGTGTGTGTGTGTGTGTGTGTGTGTGTGTGTGTGTGTGTTTTGTTTATTAGACTGCGTGTGGAGAGTCAACTTCGATAAGGTTATAACATCGTAAGGAATAAAGGGAGTACAGTCTCGTTGTGTCTCAGATTCTACCCTCAGTCATATACATATCTGAAACTACAGTTTCCAGGTATGCAAGAGTGACACTTTCTCGTTTTTGTGCTGAAAGCCACGCATCTTCATAACACCATAAACGCAGATTCATTGTATCTCAGGTCTCGTCATGTCTAGGATGTATCATTCATTGTGACGACACTGAACATTTACTTCTTAACTCTTAACTCTTAACTTCTTAACTCTCCTGCACTCGCTAGACACAAACAAACATACAACACCTTTCTCAACCTGTTGTCCAGCCAGGCGGATGTGGACTGCTTGCTATGCAATCCATAGAATTGGTTTCCTGGGCAAGAAAGTAAGTTCATTACTATTAACGTTCACGTAGTTTTGCATCCTAAGATTTTACTGAAAATAAGTTTGATAAAATTCTTATTTTGATATGTTTAGGCACACAAGTCTATCAAGGACAAAGACGCGAACTAATTTGCAAATGAAGATGATTTTATGGTCAAGATCCAGTGTCTCCATATTATCATCTAAAAAAATTAACTGCTATTGTAAACTGCTAGTCATCATATATTGGCTCAATAGAGATGTGTTATTTTCTCAGCTCTCGAGACAATGGCCCCTTTAACCGGAATACTCTTGGGCCTTGCCCTGGCGGCGGCGGTGGTGGCTGAGGCCGATTATCCGGCGCCATGCTACCCTGAGACCATCTACGTCACAAAGTACCACACTCAGGTCCAGCAGGTTAGTGGTGAGGCAGGCTCAGCAGCTCAGTGCTGAGACAGGTCCAACAGGTCAGTATTAAGGAAGGTCCAGCAGGCTCTTAATGATGCTGGTGCTACCGGTCACAGCTGAAAGAGGTCAGCGCTGAGGCAAATCCAGTATATCAACATATTCCAACAAACCTGAAAAAAAAAAGAAATAATCAGTTCATTCTCTGAAAGATTACCGTGTCATTGCACCTAGTCTCATCATTAATGTCAACCGTGGATCACAGGTACTTTCTCAAGATTTCTCGTTACAGGTCCCTGTGTACAAGACGGTGTACAAGCAGCAGTATATCCCCACCACGTACTACCACACCCAGTACCACACCCAGTACCAGACCGTCTACAAGACCGACTACGTTCCCAAGTATGTCACCGAGACAGTTTACAAGACCCAGGTTCAGTATGTAACCCAGTACAAGACCGTATATCACACCAACTACCATACCCAATATGCCACCAAGATTCAGTACGTCCCAACCTATATCACCAAGACCCAATATCAAACACAGTACAGGACCCAGGTGCAGTACCAGCAGGTGTACAAGACTGTGTACAAGCCACAGTACGTCACCAAGACCCAGATCCAGTACCACACCCAGTACCAGACCCAGGTGGTTCCGGAGTACCACACCGTCACCAAGACACACCACACCTACAAGACTGTCTGCCCCAAGCCTGCCTACGGCTACGGTTACTAAGGATGCGGCCACTCATCAGCTAAGATACCTGGACATTGTCTTGGAGATTACAGTCATGTAGCTCAATTTCAGATTCTTATAGTATATTTTTGTAAAAAGATAATGGACTCTCATCCTCTTTCATGACTTCTCAGCTTATTGTAATGTATTAGTAGCGTCCGGAGTGGACTCTGTGAAATTCATTTGGTGACGAGTTTTCTGTAAAGGAACAGGAATTAATACCACACTGACTTTGCTACCAAGGAGTCCCCTAACCATATTTATTATAATAATATTTAAAGCACTTTTGTCACAATATATATTCCACTACTACTTGAGCTTAGAAAGATTTTTCCTTGATATATCCTCTTGCATAATATGCTATGGACAGTTTGTAATTAAATGTCATATAGATGGTGGATTTTTAATTCACCATAACTGCATATTAGATCCTTTCTGCTACTAACCCACGGAGGAATTCTTTTAAAAATCAGAGTACAAACTTATCAAAAAATAATGAAATAGTATATATATATATATATATATATATATATATATATATATATATACATATATATATATATATATATATATATTTTTTTTTTTTTTTTTTTTTTTTTTTTTTTTTTTTTTAGACTTTGTCGCTGTCTCCCGCGTTTGCGAGGTAGCGCAAGGAAACAGACGAAAGAAATGGCCCAACCCCCCCCCATACACATGTACATACACACGTCCACACACGGAAATATACATACCTACACAGCTTTCCATGGTTTACCCCGGACGCTTCACATGCCTTGATTCAATCCACTGACAGCACGTCAACCCCTGTATACCACATCGCTCCAATTCACTCTATTCCTTGCCCTCCTTTCACCCTCCTGCATGTTCAGGCCCCGATCACACAAAATCCTTTTCACTCCATCTTTCCACCTCCAATTTGGTCTCCCTCTTCTCCTCGTTCCCTCCACTTCCGACACATATATCCTCTTGGTCAATCTTTCCTCACTCATTCTCTCCATGTGCCCAAACCATTTCAAAACACCCTCTTCTGCTCTCTCAACCACGCTCTTTTTATTTCCACACATCTCTCTTACCCTTACGTTACTTACTCGATCAAACCACCTCACACCACACATTGTCCTCAAACATCTCATTTCCAGCACATCCATCCTCCTGCGCACAACTCTATCCATAGCCCACGCCTCGCAACCATACAACATTGTTGGAACTACTATTCCTTCAAACATACCCATTTTTGCTTTCCGGGATAATGTTCTCGACTTCCACACATTTTTCAAGGCTCCCAAAATTTTCGCCCCCTCCCCCACCCTATGATCCACTTCCGCTTCCATGGTTCCATCCGCTGACAGATCCACTCCCAGATATCTAAAACACTTCACTTCCTCCAGTTTTTCACCATTCAAACTCACCTCCCAATTGACTTGACCCTCAACCCTACTGTACCTAATAACCTTGCTCTTATTCACATTTACTCTTAACTTTCTTCTTCCACACACTTTACCAAACTCCGTCACCAGCTTCTGCAGTTTCTCACATGAATCCGCCACCAGCGCTGTATCATCAGCGAACAACAACTGACTCACTTCCCAAGCTCTCTCATCCCCAACAGACTTCATACTTGCCCCTCTTTCCAAGACTCTTGCATTTACCTCCCTAACAACCCCATCCATAAACAAATTAAACAACCATGGAGACATCACACACCCCTGCCGCAAACCTACATTCACTGAGAACCAATCACTTTCCTCTCTTCCTACACGTACACATGCCTTACATCCTCGATAAAAACTTTTCACTGCTTCTAACAACTTGCCTCCCACACCATATATTCTTAATACCTTCCACAGAGCATCTCTATCAACTCTATCATATGCCTTCTCCAGATCCATAAATGCTACATACAAATCCATTTGCTTTTCTAAGTATTTCTCACATACATTCTTCAAAGCAAACACCTGATCCACACATCCTCTACCACTTCTGAAACCACACTGCTCTTCCCCAATCTGATGCTCTGTACATGCCTTCACCCTCTCAATCAATACCCTCCCATATAATTTACCAGGAATACTCAACAAACTTATACCTCTGTAATTTGAGCACTCACTCTTATCCCCTTTGCCTTTGTACAATGGCACTATGCACGCATTCCGCCAATCCTCAGGCACCTCACCATGAGTCATACATACATTAAATAACCTTACCAACCAGTCAACAATACAGTCACCCCCTTTTTTAATAAATTCCACTGCAATACCATCCAAACCTGCTGCCTTGCCGGCTTTCATCTTCCGCAAAGCTTTTACTACCTCTTCTCTGTTTACCAAATCATTTTCCCTAACCCTCTCACTTTGCACACCACCTCGACCCAAACACCCTATATCTGCCACTCTGTCATCAGACACATTCAACAAACCTTCAAAATACTCATTCCATCTCCTTCTCACATCACCACTACTTGTTATCACCTCCCCATTTACGCCCTTCATATATATATATATATATATATATATATATATATATATATATATATATATATATATATATATATATATATATATACCTGCATATGCATACATATATAAAGATATATACATATATGCACATATACATACTCATACTTCCTTGCCTTCATCCATTCCCGGCGCTATTCCGCCCAACAGGAAAAAAGCATCGCTACCCCCTGCTTCAGCGAGGTAGCGCATGGAAAACAGGCAAAAAAGGCCACATTTCTTCATATTCACTCTCTAGCTGTCATGTGTAATGCACCGAAACCACATCTCCCTATCCACATCCAGGCTCCACAGACCTTTCCATGGTTTTCCCCAGACGTTTCACATGTTCCGGTTCAGTCCATTGACAGCACGTCGACCCCGGTATGCCACATCGTTCCAATTCACTCTATTCCTTGCACGCCTCTCACCCTCCTGTATGTTCAGGCCCCGATCGCTAAAAATCTTTTTCACTCCATTCTTCCACCTCTAATTTGGTCTCCCACTTCTCCTTCTTCCCTCCACCTTTGACACATATATCCTGTCAATCTTTCCCACTCATTCTCTCCATATGTCAAAACCATTTCAACACACCTTCTGCTCTCTCAACCACTTACAACCTCTTACTTTTTCATTACTTACAAGAACAAACTACCTCAGACCACTTATTGTCCTCAAACATTTCATTTTCAGCACATCCACCCTCCTCCATACACCCTATCTATAGCCCATGCCTTGCAACCATGTAATATTGTTGGAACTACTATCCCTTCAAACATACCCATTTTTACTCTCTGAGATAACGTTCTCTCCTTCCACACATTCTTCATCGCTTCCCGAACCTTCGCCACCTCCCCCTCCCTAAGACTAACTTCCGCTTCCATGGTCCCGTTCACTTCTAAGTCCACTCCCAGGAATCTGCAACACCTCACTTCCTCCGATTTTTCTCCATTCAAACTTATATCCTACTTAACTTGATTTCCCTCAAACCTACTGAACCTAATAACCTTGTTCTAATTCACATTTATTCTCAACTGTCTCCTTTCAAACGCTTTTCCAAACTCAGTTACCAACTTCTACAGTTTCCCACTCGCATCAGTCACCAGAGCTGTATAATCGGCGAACAACAACTGATTCACTTCGTAGACCCTCTCATCCCCAACCCACTGCATACCTGACCCTCTCTCCAAAAGTCTTGCATTTACCTCCCTAACTACCCCATCCATAAACATATTGAACAACCATGGAGACATCACATACCCCTGCCACAGACCGACCATCACTGGGAACCAATCACTCTCCTCTCTTCCTACTCATACACATGCCTTACACTCATGGTAAGAACTTTTTACTGCTTCTAGCAGCTTACCTCCCACACCATATACTCTTAAGACCTCCCACAAAGCATCTCTATCAACCCTATCATATGCCTTTGTACAATACATGCATTCCGCCAGTCCTCGGGCACTTCACCATGTTCCATACATACACTGAATATCCTTACCAACCAATCAGCAACACAGTCACCCGGAATACCACCCACTTTCGCCGCCTTGCGGACATTTATCAATCCTTCAAAATACGCACTCCATTTCCTGTTCACTCCATCACAACCTGTTATCACTTCCCTTTTTACCCCCTTCACCGATATTCCCATTTCGTCTCTTGTCTTAAGCACATTATTCACCTCTATCCAAAACATCTTTTCATATTCCCTAAAGTTTAATGATACTCTCTTACCCCAACTCTCCTTTGCTCCCTTTTTCAACCCATTCACTTTCTTTCTATCCTCCTTCCTCTCTCTTTTATACATCTCCCAGTCATTTGCAATCCTTATTTGTAAGTACAGGCCAAATGGCTCTTTTCACTTTTACTAGCAACTTTATTTCTATATCCCACTACTCACTACCCTTTCGAATCTGTCCTCCTCCCACCTTTCGCACATCACATTCAACGTTTGCACATGCCATCACTGCTCCTCTAAATACCTCCCATTCACCACCCACTCCCCTGACTTCATTTGCTCTCATTTTTTGGCATTCTACACTCAATCTCTGATAGTATGTATTCACACAAGTGTCCTTTTCAAGCTCAAGTACTCTTGCCAAATTCTTCTCCTCGACACTGTCTCCTCTTTTTCGAAAAATTATATAAATCTTCGCTTTCGCCTCCACAAGACAGCGACAAGACATCCCACCAACTGCCACTTTCAGCACTTTAGATTACATCTAAATGTCTCTTTTTTTCATTCCCATCAGTTGATGCGTATTCTGATAATGTCCGTTTACCGTCTATCCTACTCACATACGTATGCTTGTGTGTATCCTTTTTTTTTTAAGGTGGTATTCCCAACCACCAGTACTTATTCAGCACAAAAGTCCAAAAGTTCTTCACCATTTCCATCCATAACACTAAATTCCCCGTGCACACCAATCTTACACTCAGCTACTACATTACTCACCTCGCGTTTAAATCAATCATCAGTAATACCTGGTCATCTGCACCAAAACTGCTGACGCACTCGATCAACTGCTCCCAAAGGACTTTCCTCTCATAATCTTTTCTCTCATAGCCAGGTGCATAAGCACCATTAATCACCGATCTCTTGTTATCCACATTTAGGTTTACCATGTCAATCTAGAGTTTACGTTCTCACTCTATCACACACTCCAGCAACTCCTTCAAGAGTAGTGCTACTCCTTCCTTAGCTATTGTCCTCTCACCAACCCCTGACTTTACTCCCAAGACATTTCCAATCCCTTTTCCCCTTTATCCTTGAACTTCGTTTCACTCAGATCTAGAACATCCAGGTTTCTTTTCTCAAATATACAACCCATCTCTCCTCTCATCTCATCTTGGTTATATCCACACATGTTCAGAAACCACATTCTGAGCCTTTGAGGAGGATGAGCACTCTCCACATGATTTCTTCTCTTTCTCATTTATAGATTGAGATACAAAAAGGGGAGTGTTTCCAGCCCCACTTTAGTCGCCTTCTACCAGACGTGGGGAACATGCCCCGATCGCTCAAAATCTTTTTCACTACATCCTTCCATCTCCAATTTACTCCCCCGGTTCTCTTTGTCCCCTCCACTTCAGACATATACATCCCCTTTGTCATCCTTTCCTCACTCATTCTGTCCGTAAGTCTAAACCATTTCAATTCACCCTCATCAGCTCCCTCAACGTCACTGTTTTTATTTCCACCCATCTCTCTTACTCTTTCACTACTTACTCTATCAAGCCACCTCATATCCCATATTGTTCCCAAGCATTTCATTTCCAATACATCCACCCTACATGCCTTGCAACGATATAATATTATTGGAACTACTATTCCTTCAATCATACCAACTTCTCTCCGAAATAACGTTTTCTCTTTCCAGATATTTTTCATCACTGCCAGAACCTTCGATCCCTCCCCAAACCTATGACACGCTTCCGTTTCCATGGTTCCATTCGCTGCCAAGTCTACTCCCAGATATCTAAAGCATTTCACTTTGTCCAACTTTTCTCCAGTCAGACTTACCTCCCACCTAACTTGTTCCTCCTTAACTCTGCTGAACCTAACCTTGTTTTTATTCACATTTACTCTCAACTTTCTCTTGTCACATACTCCTCCAAACTCAGTCACGAACTTCTGCAATTTCTCACTCAAATCATCCACCAGTTCTGTAACACTGGCGGACAATAACTGACTCACTTCCCAGGCCCTGTTATCCCAAACACACTGCATATTCGCCTATCTCTCCAAGGCTCTCGCATTTACCTCCCTCACTACCATATCCATAAACTAATGAATCAATAAGGTGACACCACATATTCGCTTTACATCCTTTATGAAAAACTCACTGCTTCCAGCAACTTACCTCCTAAATCGTGTATTTGTATGACCTCCACAAATCATCTCTATCAACCCCATCATATGCCTTATCCAGATCCATAACTTCCACTTACAGATCCATCTGTTTCTCTAAGTATTTCTCATACACATTCTTCAAAGCAAACACCCGATCCACACATCCTGTTCCACTTCCGACACTGCACTGCTCCTCCTCAGTCTGATGCACTGTACATGCCTTCACCCTCTCAATCAATACCCTCCCATATAATATCCCAGGAATACTCAGCAAACCTATCCCTCTGTAGTTTGAGCACTCACATTTATTTCCTTTGCCTGTATAAGTTGGCGGTATGCATGCATTCCACCAATCCTCAGGCACTTTAACATTATTCGTACAAAAAATGAATACCATTACAAAACTAGTCAACAACACAGTCACCCCCTTCCTTAATGAATTCAACTGCAAAACCATCGACTCCCGCTGCCTACCCGGATCTCATCTTCCGCAAAGGCTTTAACCACCTCTCCACTCTTCACAAAAGTACACTCCATGACGCTCTCATCTCTCATACCATCCCGACCAAAACACCCTACATCTGTCACTCTAACATCAACCATTTAAATCTTTCAAAATACTCACTCTATCTCTCCTCACTCTATCACTACCTGTTAACATTTCCCTTTTTGCCCCTTCACCGATGTTCCCATTTGTTTTCTCTCTTTCGCATATTGATTACCTCCTTCCAAAACATCTTTTTATTCTCCCAAAAAGTTTGATTATAATCTCTCACATCAACTCTGATTTGTCCTATTTTTCAACTTCTGCACCTTCCTCTTAACCTCCTGCAGCTGTCTCTTATATATCTCCCAGTCATTTCCACTCCCTCCTAAGGACCACCCAAACGCCTCTCTTTTCTCTTTTACGAGCAACCTTACTTCATTCAACCACTTACTACCCGTTATAATTTGCCCAACTCATACCTATTGCACATGCTATCAATGCTTCATTAGATATCTTCTATTCCTTTTGCACTCCCCTCACCTCAGTTGCTCTCTTTATTAACTAGTTTACACTGAGTCTCTGAAGGTATTTCTTCTTACAAGTCTAATTTCCAAGCTCACTCACTTTTACCACTCTCTTCTCCCCAACATTGTTTCCTCTTTTTCGAGAACTTCTACAAATCCTTACCTTCATCACCGAAAGAAATTGATCAGACATCCCACCAGCTGTGTGTGTGTGTGTGTGTGTGTGTGTGTGTGTGTGTGTGTGTGTGTGTGTTTGTTGGAAATCAAATGTTTGTGGACAATATGTGAGGGAAGTTGTTTGATCGAGTAAGTAATGAAAGAGTAAGAGAGATGTGTGGTAATAAAGTAAGTGTACTTGAGAGAGCAAAAAAGCGTTCGTTGAAACAATTTGGAAGGATGGGGAAAATAAGTGAGGAAAGGATGAAAAGTGGAATTTATACATCAGTAGCGGAGGGACCAAGGAAAACGGGGTGACTAAACTGGAGGTTGGAGGCTGGAATGAAAATGATTTTGAGTGATCGGTGCCTGAACATGGAGGAGCGTGAAATGTGTGTACAAGATAGAGTGAAATAGAACAATATGGTATATTGGAGTAGACGTGCTATCAATAGACTGAAGAGGGCATGTGAAATGTCTTGGATAAACTATGGAAAGATGTCTTGGGCCTAGTTGTGGATAAGGAGCTGTGGTTTCGGTGTATTACACAAGACAGCTAGAGAGTTGTGAGCGGATATGGTCTTTCTTTTTCTGCTCCTTGTGCTATTTTGCTGACTTTGGAAACGGAGGTTAGGTATGAAAGGCTAACATATATATATATATATATATATATATATATATATATATATATATATATATATATATATATATATATATATATATATATATGTATATTTTTTTTTTTTCCTTTGTCGCTGTCTCCCGCGTTTGCGAGGTAGCGCAAGGAAACAGACGAAAGAAATGGCCCAACCCACCCCCATACACATGTATATACATACGTCCACTCACGCAAATATACATACCTACACAGCTTTCCATGGTTTACCCCAGACGCTTCACATGCCCTGATTCAATCCACTGACAGCACGTCAACCCCGGTATACCACATCGATCCAAGTCACTCTATTCCTTGCCCTCCTTTCACCCTCCTGCATGTTCAGGCGCCGATCACACAAAATCTTTTTCACTCCATCTTTCCACCTCCAATTTGGTCTCCCACTTCTCCTCGTTCCCTCCACCTCCGACACATATATCCTCTTGGTCAATCTTTCCTCACTCATTCTCTCCATGTGCCTAAACCATTTCAAAACACCCTCTTCTGCTCTCTCAACCACGCTCTTTTTATTTCCACACATCTCTCTTACCCTTACGTTACTTACTCGATCAAACCACCTCACACCACACATTGTCCTCAAACATCTCATTTCCAGCACATCCATCCTCCTGCGCACAACTCTATCCATAGCCCACGCCTCGCAACCATACAACATTGTTGGATTCACTTCCTTCAAACATACCCATTTTTGCTTTCCGAGATAATGTTCTCGACTTCCACACATTCTTCAAGGCTCCCAGGATTTTCGCCCCCTCCCCCACCCTATGATCCACTTCCGCTTCCATGGTTCCATCCGCTGCCAGATACACTCCCAGATATCTAAAACACTTTACTTCCTCCAGTTTTTCTCCATTCAAACTTACCTCCCAATTGACTTGACCCTCAACCCTACTGTACCTAATAACCTTGCTCTTATTCACATTTACTCTTAACTTTCTTCTTTCACACACTTTACCAAACTCAGTCACCAGCTTCTGCAGTTTCTCACATGAATCAGCCACCAGCGCTGTATCATCAGCGAACAACTGACTCACTTCCCAAGCTCTCTCATCCACAACAGACTTCATACTTACCCCTCTTTCCAAAACTCTTGCATTCACCTCCCTAACAACCCCATCCATAAACAAATTAAACAACCATGGAGACATCACACACCCCTGCCGCAAACCTACATTCACTGAGAACCAATCACTTTCCTCTCTTCCTACACGTACACGTGCCTTACATCCTCGATAAAACTTTTCACTGCTTCTAACAACTTGCCTCCCACACCATATATTCTTAATACCTTCCACAGAGCATCTCTATCAATTCTATCATATGCCTTCTCCAGATCCATAAATGCTACATACAAATCCATTTGCTTTTCTAAGTATTTCTCACATACATTCTTCAAAGCAAACACCAGATCCACACATCCTCTACCACTTCTGAAACCACACTGCTCTTCCCCAATCTGATGCTCTGTACATGCCTTCACCCTCTCAATCAATACCCTCCCATATAATTTACCAGGAATACTCAACAAACTTATACCTCTGTAATTTGAGCACTCACTCTTAACCCCTTTGCCTTTGTACAATGGCACTATGCACGCATTCCGCCAATCCTCAGGCACCTCACCATGAGTCATACATACATTAAATAACCTTACCAACCAGTCAATAATACAGTCACCCCCTTTTTTGATAAATTCCACTGCAATACCATCCAAACCTGCTGCCTTGCCGGCTTTCATCTTCCGCAAAGCTTTTACTACCTCTTCTCTGTTTACCAAATCATTTTCCCTAAGCCTCTCACTTTGCACACCACCTCGACCAAAACACCCTATATCTGCCACTCTATCATCAAACACATTCAACAGACCTTCAAAATACTCACTCCATCTCCTTCTCACATCACCACTACTTGTTATCACCTCCCCATTTGCTTCCTTCACTGAAGTTCGCATTTGCTCCCTTGTCTTACGCACTTTATTTACCTCCTTCCAGAACATCTTTTTATTCTCCCTAAAATTTAATGATACTCTCTCACTCCAACTCTCATTTTCCCTCTTTTTCACCTCTTGCACCTTTCTCTTGACCTCCTGTCTCTTCTTTTATATATCTCCCACTCAATTGCATTTTTCCCTGCAAAAATCGTCCAAATGCCTCTCTTTTCTCTTTAACTAATAATCTTACTTCTTCATCCCACCACTCACTACCCTTTCTAATCAACCCACCTCCCACTCTTCTCATGCCACAAGCATCTTTTGCGCAATCCATCACTGATTCCCTAAATACATCCCATTCCTCCCCCACTCCCCTTACTTCCATTGTTCCCACCTTTTTCCATTCTGTACTCAGTGTCTCCTTGTACTTCCTCACACAGGTCTCCTTCCCAAGCTCACTTACTCTCACCACCCTCTTCACTCCAACATTCATATATATATATATATATATATATATATATATATATACATATATATATATATATATATATATATATATATATATATATATATATATATATATATATATATATATATATATATATATATATATATATATATATATATATATATATATATATATATATGTATATATATATATATATATATATATATATATATATATATATATATATATATATATATATATATATATATATATATATATATATATAGAGAGAGAGAGAGAGAGAGAGAGAGAGAGTGAATTGGAGCGATGTGGTATACCGCTGTTGACGTGCTGTCAGTGGATTGAATCAGGGCATGTGAAGCGTCTGGGGTAAACCATGGAAAGCTGTGTAGGTATGTATATTTGCGTGTGGGGACGTATGTATATACATGTGTATAGGGGTGGGTTGGGCCATTTCTTTCGTCTGTTTCCTTGCGCTACCTCGCAAACGCGGGAGACAGCGGCAAAAAAAAGAAAAAAAAAAAAAAAATATATATATATATATATATATATATATATATATATATATATATATATATATATATATATATATGTATATATATATATATATATATATATATATATATATATATATATATATATATATATATATATATATATATATATATATGTATATATATACATACATATATATATACATATATACATACATATATTCCTATGAGTCCACGGGGAAAATGAAACATGAAAAGTTCCCAAGTGCACTTTCGTGTAATAATCACATCATCAGGGGAGACACAAGAGAGAAATATAACAGTCAGTTGATATACATCGAAGAGACGAAGCTAGGATGCCATTTGGTAAACATGTTCGTTTCACTCAGAGCCAAAACATCCAGGTTCCTTTCCTCAAACATACTACCTATCTCTCCTTTTTTCACATCTTGGTTACATCCACACACATTTAGACACCCCAACCTGAGTCTACGAGGAGGATGAGCACTCCCCGCGTGACTCTTTCTGTTTCCCATTTTTTAGAAAGTTAGAAAATACAAGGAGGGGAGGATTTCTGGCCCCCCGCTCCTGTCCCCTCTAGTCGCCGTCTACGACACGTATATAGGAGAATGAATACTTCCCACGCATTCCTCACGTGTCGTAGAAGGCGAGTAAAGGGGGCAGGAGCGGGGGGCTAGAAACCCTCCTCTCCTTGTATGTTAACTTTCTAAAAGGGGAAACAGAAGAAGGAGTCACGCGGGGAGTGCTCATCCTCCTCGAAGGCTCAGGTTGGGGTGTCTAAATGTGTGTGGATGTAACCAAATTGAGAAAAAAAGAGAGTTAGGTAGTATGTTTGAGGAAAGGAACCTGGATGTTTTGGCTCTGAGTGAAACGAAGCTCAAGGGTAAAGGGGAAGAGTGGTTTGGGATTGTCTTGGGAGTAAAGTCAGGGGTTAGCGAGAGGACAAGAGCAAGGGAAGGAGTAGCAATACTCCTGAAACAGGAATTGTGCGAGTATGTGATAGAATGTAAGAAAGTAAATTCTCGATTGATATGGGTAAAACTGAAAGTTGATGGGGAGAGATGGGTGATTATTGGTGCATATGCACCTGGGCATGAGAAGAAAGATCATGAGAGGCAAGTGTTTTGGGAGCAGCTGAATGAGTGTGTTAGTGGTTTTGATGCACGAGACCGGGTTATAGTGATGGGTGATTTGAATGCAAAGATGAGTAATGTGGCAGTTGAGGGAATAATTGGTATACATGGGGTGTTCAGTGTTGTAAATGGAAATGGTGAAGAGCTTGTAGATTTATGTGCTGAAAAAGGACTGGTGATTGGGAATACTTGGTTTAAAAAGCGAGATATACATAAGTATACGTATGTAAGTAGGAGATATGGCCAAAGAGTGTTATTGGATTACGTGTTAATTAACAGGCGCGCGAAAGAGAGACTTTTGGATGTAAATGTGCTGAGAGGTGCAACTGGAGGGACGTCTGATCATTATCTTGTGGAGGCTAAGGTGAAGATTTGTATGGGTTTTCAGAAAAGAAGAGTGAATGTTGGGGTGAAGAGGGTGGTGAGAGTAAGTGAGCTTGGGAGGGAGACTTGTGTGAGGAAGTACCAGGAGAGACTGAGTACAGAATGGAAAAAGGTGAGAACAATGGAAGTAAGGGGAGTGGGGGAGGGATGGGATGTAATTAGGGAATCAATGATGGATTGCGCAAAAGATGCTTGTGGCATGAGAAGCGTGGGAGGTGGGTTGATTAGAAAATGAGAGTTGGGCAAATGAGAGTTGGGGTGAGAGAGTATCATTAAATTTTACGGAGAATAAAAAGATGTTCTGGAAGGAGGTAAATAAAGTGCGTAAGACAAGGAAGCAAATGCGAACTTCAGTGAAGGGCGCAAATGGGGAGGTGATAACAAGTAGTGGTGATGTGAGAAGCAGATGGAGTGAGTATTTTGAAGGTTTGTTGAATGTGTTTGATGATAGAGTGGCAGATATAGGGTGTTTTGGTCGGGGTGGTGTGCAAAGTGAGAGGCTTAGGGAAAATGATTTGGTAAACAGAGAAGATGTAGTAAAAGCTTTGCGGAAGATGAAAGCCGGCAAGGCAGCAGGTTTGGATGGTATTGCAGTGGAATTTATTAAAAAAGGGGGTGACTGTATTGTTGACTGGTTGGTAAGGTTATTTAATGTATGTATTACTCATGGTGAGGTGCCTGAGGATTGGCGGAATGCGTGCATAGTGCCATTGTACAAAGGCAAAGGGGATAAGAGTGAGTGCTCAAATTACAGAGGTATAAGTTTGTTGAGTATTCCTGGTGAATTATATGGGAGGGTATTGATTGAGAGGGTGAAGGCATGTACAGAGCATCAGATTGGGGAAGAGCAGTGTGGTTTCAGAAGTGGTAGAGGATGTGTGGATCAGGTGTTTGCTTTGAAGAATGTATGTGAGAAATACTTAAAAGCAAATGGATTTGTATGTAGCATTTATGGATCTGGAGAAGGCATATGATAGAGTTGATAGAGATGCTCTGTGGAAGGTATTAAGAATATATGGTGTGGGTGACAAGTTGTTAGAAGCAGTGAAAAGTTTCTATCGAGGATATAAGGCATGTGTACGTGTAGGAAGAGAGGAAAGTGATTGGTTCTCAGTGAATGTAGGTTTGCGGCAGGGGTGTGTGATGTCTCCATGGTTGTTTAATTTGTTTATGGAGGGGTTGTTAGGGAGGTGAATGCAAGAGTTTTGGAAAGAGGGGCAAGTATGAAGTCTGTTGTGGATGAGAGAGCTTGGGAAGTGAGTCAGTTGTTGTTCGCTGATGATACAGCGCTGGTGGCTGATTCATGTGAGAAACTGCAGAAGCTGGTGACTGAGTTTGGTAAAGTGTGTGAAAGAAGAAAGTTAAGAGTAAATGTGAATAAGAGCAAGGTTATTAGGTACAGTAGGGTTGAGGGTCAAGTCAATTGGGAGGTAAGTTTGAATGGAGAAAAACTGGAGGAAGTAAAGTGTTTTAGATATCTGGGAGTGGATCTGGCAGCGGATGGAACTATGGAAGCGGAAGTGAATCATAGGGTGGGGGAGGGGGGCGAAAATCCTGGGAGCCTTGAAGAATGTGTGGAAGTCGAGAACATTATCTCGGAAAGCAAAAATGGGTATGTTTGAAGGAATAGTGGTTCCAACAATGTTGTATGGTTGCGAGGCGTGGGCTATGGATAAAGTTGTGCGCAGGAGGGTGGATGTGCTGGAAATGAGATGTTTGAGGACAATTTGTGGTGTGAGGTGGTTTGATCGAGTAAGTAATGTAAGGGTAAGAGAGATGTTTGGAAATAAAAAGAGCGTTGTTGAGAGAGCAGAAGAGGGTGTTTTGAAATGGTTTGGGCACATGGAGAGAATGAGTGAGGAAAGATTGACCAAGAGGATATATGTGTCGGAGGTGGAGGGAACGAGAAGTGGGAGACCAAATTGGAGGTGGAAAGATGGAGTGAGAAAGATTGAGTGATCGGGGCCTGAACATGCAGGAGGGTGAAAGGCGGGCAAGGAATAGAGTGAATTGGATCGATGTTGTATACCGTGGTTGACGTGCTGTCAATGGATTAAATCAGGGCATGTGAAGCGTCTGGGTTAATCCATGGAAAGCCCTGTGGGGCCTGGATGTGGAAAGGGAGCTATGGTTTCGGGCATTATTGCATGACAGCTAGAGACTGAGTGTGAACGAATGCGGCCTTTGTTGTCTTTTGCTAGCGCTACCCCGCACACATGAGGGGGGGTGGGGGATTGTATTCCATGTGTGGCGAGGTGGCGATGGGAATGAATAAAGGCAGACAGTGTGAATTGTGTGCATGGGTATATATGTATGTGTCTGTGTGTGTATATATATGTGTACATTGAGATGTATAGGTATGTATGTTTGCGGTTGTGGACGTGTGTGTATATACATGTGTATGGGGGTGGGTTGGGCCATTTCTTTCGTCTGTTTCCTTGCGCTACCTCGCAAACGCGGGAGACAGCGACAAAGCAAAATAAATAAATATATATATATATATATATATATATATATATATATATATATATATATATATATATATATATATATATATATATATATATATATATATATATAAGATGATCCGATGGGGAATCTTGAACACTCTTGCTTTCAAATAATTTTTGCACTTACGCCTAGATGATGGACCATCTTTGGAGGTTCCTATATTTCCTTCATAATCTTGGAGGAAAATCTTAACCTAATGTGTGTCATAGGTCAGGGAGAATGCCATCTTGGTGAGTAAGTGACGTTTCTCTTTACTTGAAAGTGAGTCTTTAGCAGAGGCCTTAACCCCTCAAGAGGAGGCCACTGTTAACCCAGTTATGGCCTTAATATGCTTATCAGCTAATGTCTATAAATCTCACCTTCGATATCCTTGAACCAAACTTTAGCTTCCTAGGCGCTTAACCCCAATCTCTCTCTCTCTCTCTCTCTCTCTCTCTCTCTCTCTCTCTCTCTCTCTCTCTCTCTCTCTCTCTCTCTCTCTCTCTCTCTCTCTCTCTCTCTCTCTCTCTCTCTCTCTCTCTCTCTCTCTCTCTCTCTCTCTCTCTCTCTCTCTCATCAAAAGAATACTTGCTCATTCTCTATATTTAACAAATTAACAAATTTTCCTACTCTTGACATAAATAGTTATCCAAGTGTACAACCAGCAGTATATCCTCACCATATACTACCACACCCAGTGTCACACCATCTGCAAGACCGACTACGTTTCCCAGTATGTCACCGAAACTGTTTACAAGACCTAGGTTCAGTATGTAACCCAGTACAAGACCGTATATCACACCAACTTCCATACCTACTTGACAATCCTCTCTTATACTATTAGAGACGACATTGTTATATGCTCATACTGTAGAGGTAGACAAGATGTATGTGATATCCAGGCTATCCTGAATGTTGACGTAAAGAAAAAATAGCATAATTGTTAGAAGTTTATAACAAATACAATGTTCTCAAAATATGAAGAATTATCAAGGATAAATTTATCATAAGAGACATGATTACTAAAACACACACACAGTCTAGCCTATACTAGGTGTGTGTGTGTGTGTGTGTGTGTGTGTGTGTGTGTGTGTGATGGTAGGGTGGCAGATATAGGAAGAGTCAGTCGAGATGATATGGAAAGTGATAGCGTCATGGTTGATGAAATGTAGGGAGCTGGTGAAAGCATTAAGTAAGATGAAATGTGGCAAGTTGTCTCAAGTCGATGGAATTGCAGCTGCATTTCTTAAAAAAGGCGTGACTTTGTTGTTGATTGGATAGTTAGGATTTTTAGTTAATGTATGGATCATGGTGAGGCGCCTGAAGACTGGCGGAAATCATTTACAATGCCACTTGATTTAGACAAGGGGGGGGGGGCGAAGGTGAATGTAGTAAAAGCTTTATCGCTTTTACTACAGAGGTAAAAGTTTGTTGAGCGTACCTGGTACGTTGTATGGAAGAGGGGACAATTGAGAGGGTGGCGGCATGCACAGAGCATCTGACACAGGAGTGGTACAGGTGTAGATCAGGTCTTTGCCTTAAAGAAAGTGTGTGGAAAATAGAGAAAGCATATGACAGTTGATAGAGATACCTTGTGGAAGGTCTTACGAACATGTAGTGTGAGAAGAAACTTATTACGAGGAGCGAGTAGGTAGAGAGGAGGGAAAATTGTTTCCAGATGAGGGTAGGCCTCCGGCAGTGGTGTGTGATCTCACCAATGCTGTGTAATTTGATTATTGATGGGGTGGTGAGGAAGGTGAACATAGGGATCTTTGAGAGAAGAGCAGATACGCAGTTTGTAGGGCTAAGTGGGTCTGGGAAGTGAGTCATTTCTTGTTTGCTGATGACGAGGCACCGTCGGTGGAATATTCAAAGAAAACAAAGGAATACAAAAGAATTCAAACAGCAACAGGCCACTGGGTCCTCTCGAGCGTGTTTGTGATAGTGGAAGACATCAGAAACGTACAGGTTATTGTGGTGAAAAATACATGGTATTCAGATGATTCAAAGAGAATAATCTGAAAAATATTAACGTAACTAAGGAGGCGCAAATACTGTATATCGCGGACATGGAGCGAACTATCTATCAAGTCTTTTCTCGGACGTAACTTTAGTACTACTCTCAACTGTTGAAGAAAAAGTACTTCACCTTAGTAGAGGTAAAACCTTTGCCCACGAGTTTGCATCCACTACTACGAGAAAAATCAGACGAATTAAGTCTTAAGTAACTTGATAGATGAAGATTATCAAAACCTTTGACCATTTTGAATACTTTCATTAGATCATCTCTTAATCCTCTCTTTTCTAAGACAAATAGATTCAAGTCTTTTATTCTGCTCTCGTAGGATTTATTTCTCAGTCCGGGAATCATCTTTGTAGCTCGACGCTGTACTGTCTCCATTCTTCCTTTTTTAGGGCAGGGTAACCAACAGTGAATACAGTATTCAATATGTGGACGAACCAATCAATTGAAAGAGTAAGGATGATTTCCAAGGACTTAGATTCGAATGCCCCAACCAATGAGTCTGAGAATTTTGTTTGTTCTGTTCTCTACTTCTGTGCACTGCTTACATGTTTTTAGATCACCAGAGATTATTACATCCAAGTCTTTTCCCACACTTGCATTTTGCAGTTCAGTAGGATTCATACCGTAGTTTGCTTTAGCGTTTTTACTTCCGATATTTAAAACTGCATTTATCGATGCCAAAATCAATTTGCCACCTATGAGCCCAGTTCATCAATTTGTCTGTCAGTTTCTAGCTTGAGACGTTCAAGTTTATCTGTAGATTTATTTCTCAGCTTTGTATTGTCTGCGGATTTTGATATTTTGCAACACAGCCTATCATCAATATCATTAATATATATGGGAAAGAGAACCGGTCCCAAAATCAATCCCTGTAGCACTCCTTTTCGTCTAACTATTCTGAGGCTTGACCATTGATCAGAACACTGTGGTTCGGCCAGACAACCAAAATCCTGTCTACAGAAGTACAACCCCATAAATGTTATGTGACAATTTTTTGCTAGTAACTTTTGATGCGATCAAAAAAAAATTGAAAACCTTGATAGACAACATCAACTGCTTTGCTTTCGTTATCCATGTTGATGATATCATAAAACAAATCAAGCAGATTTGTCAGACATGAGCGTTGTCGTCGATAACTGTACTGAGGATCGTGTATCATGTGGTGGTCTTCTCAATGATGCTGAGGATCGTATATCATGTGGTGGTCTTCTCAATGATGCTGAGGATCGTGTATCATGTGGTGGTCTTCTCATTGATGCTGAGGATCGTGTATCATGTGGTGGTCTTCTCAATGATGCTGAGGATCGTATATCATGTGATGGTCTTCTCAATGATGCTGAGCATCGTGTATCATGTGATGGTCTTCTCAATGATGCTGAGCATCGTGTATCATGTGGTGGTCTTCTCAATGATGCTGAGGATCGTGTATTATGTGGTGGTTTTCTCAATTATGTCTCACGTTATGGTTACCATTAGTTTTTCAGCTACAGACGGTAAGCTAATTGGACGATGATTTCCGGGCAGTGGCTCATTACCATTCTTGAATATCAGCATTACGATGGCAAACTCTCATTCATCTGGAAGTTTTCCCTGAGGAAGTGACTTACTGAAGAGGGCAGTCAAGGGATTAACTTCTCATTCTTCGCAACTTTCATTTTTCTTGGATAACAATCAGAGTCTGCATTTTTATTCATTTTCATTTCTTTTATTAATGGAAGTGTCTTCTGCCTTTATTATCATTCTGCTGAATAACGTTTTTCTCTCTTACTGGATTCGGGACGTGGTTGTGATTTCGATCATAATAAATACAGATGCAAAAAAAGTCAGATGGAAGAAAAGTCATTTAATATTTTTGCTATGGCTTCGTTACCTTGAATCAAGTCTCAGATTCCTAATTAGTGACTGGGTAATGATTCTCTTGCTTCTGACATGATTATAAAGTCCCTAGGGCCTTGCTTCGTTTGTTCCTGGTGATACCTTGCTAACGCCGGGATATGGCGAATAATTCTGAAAGAAAAAGAGAGAACACATGTGTTCAAAAGACACATTTACAGTGTAACAACGTGATGAAAACGCACTTCATGGAAATTTAAATATTTTCTGTGTTAGAAATTAATATGAATGTCTCACACACCCTACTCCTGAAGTACGAAGTTATCGGAAAGTGATACATGTGTCTAGCACGTAAAAATAGCTAAGAGCGTCCCATCCAGTCGCTGACCTCATGTTGACCCCTGTTCCCAAGAGCATCCGCGGGTCGCACCCTTGACAGATCGAAGACATCACATTTATCTAAACCCAGTGTGTAAGTTACCAGCTGTCGTACACATCATGGAGTTTTGTTTGTTATTGAAAACTTAATTTTTCTATTGATGTACTTTTTTTTTCCCTTCTTCTCCTGTGTTTATGCTTGGGTCATGAGTCAGGATTTCATTTCTCTGTGAAGAGCAGGAAGGCAATACTACATATGCTTTTAAGAATAGACTTGACGGATTCTTCATAAGATGTACAAGACTTACATTTTTTGCGTTTCCATAGTCACAATGACAATTTGCAGGGTGTTCTTTTTGATTTATCTGCATGCCTATGAACTATAAACCACTAATCCTTAAGTTTCTGATATTTTCCACTTTTACAAACATCTTCGAAAGGACCTGTTGCTGTTTGAATGGCTCTGTATTCCTTTGTATTACTTTATAAATTGCTCATATATATATATATTTATATATATATATATTTATATATATATATATATATATATATATATATATATATATTGGAAAGGATCACAATTTTGCGCGTGATCAAGATATTCCTATGTGTCCACTGGGAAAATGAAACACGTTAAGTTCCCAAGTGCACTTTCGTGTAATAATCACATCATCAGGGGAGACACAAGAGTTACTTTGTCTGAAATCACAACAGTGTTAGCCTTATCTGTTTTAGTAATATGTATATCCTTGTCTTTTTTAAGGATATAGATTTATAAGAGCTATTAACACCTTAAGAAAAGACAAGGATATACATATTACTAAAGCAGATAAGGCTAGCACTGTTGTGATCTTTGACAAAAGTAACTGTTTATCTAGAATGAATAATCTTCTAAATGATGACACAACATATTCTAAACTTAGTAAAAATCCCTTAGAAGCAGTTAATTCTCATTTCAATAAAGAAATGAAGTTGTTGTTGAAAGGTAAGAGTTCTCTTATCAAAATTTTGTTATCTTTGTCCCCTTCATTGCCATATATGTATGGACTTATCAAAACACACAAGCAGAATTTTCCAGCAAGATCTATAGTGAGTTCAGTAGGCTCCATCACATATAAATTGTCAAAATGATTAGTTTCTTTATTAAGCCCTTTAGTGGGTAAGGTATTAAATTCTAATATCATGAACAATGTAGATTTAGTCAACAAGCTAAACAATATCAATGTTAATTTTGATTTCAAAATAGTTAGCTTTAATGTTTCCTCACTTTTCACTATAGTTCCAGTTGATGACCTTTTAGAATATTCATTTGATGTCTTGGATGATATTCATTTACCTGTTTCAAAGTCTGTTTTCATTGAACTGATAAAATTGTGTATAAAAGACTGTATTTCAATTCAATGGAGATTATTATGCTCAAAAATTGGGTATGGCAATGGGTAACCCTCTTTCACCTGTACTAAGTAATTTTCATATGGAATTTTTTGAAACAAAATTACTAAAGGATATCTTACCTTCTAATGCAATTTGGTTTAAGTATGTAGATGATGTTCTTTGTGTTTGGCCATCAAATGAAAATTTACAAATATTTCTCCCCTTACTTAACAATTTAGTACCGTCCATCAAATTTGCTGTAGAAAATGAAAATAATGGTATGTTACCATTTCTAGATTGCATGATGCATAGACTAGGAAACAAGTTTAAGTTTAGCATATACAGAAAACGCACCAATGTATGCTCATATATCCATTATTACTCATCTCAACATGACAGAGCTGAATTATCATCATTTCAATCTATGTTCCTTAGGGCATTACGTATTTGCATTACATATTGATGATGAGTTTGAGAAGATATATGCTATTAGATCTAAGTTAAAGTACCCTGGATCTTTCATTGATAAATCCCTTAAGTTAGCAAAGAAATCATTTTATGGAGTTGAGCCTATACCTCCCATTGACACCAAGAATCTTTTAGTTCTCCCTTTTGATAATAATTCTACTTTACTTCCCATGTTGCTTAAATCCTTTAATGTAAATGTTGCCTTCAGCAACAATAATACTAAAAAGAATATCTTAATCAGGAATTCACCAGAAGATTCTCTTGGGTGCATCTATAAAGTGCCATGTAGAAATTGTGACAAGTTTTATGTTGGGCAGGCCGGCAAGGATCTTTTTGTTAGACTTAAGCAACATAAGTGTAGTATAAAAGCGGGACAAAAATCAAATGCCTTGTATAATCACGTTTAAAACTATGATCATTGTATTGAGTGGAGTAATGCCATCTTAGTCTATTACCAAGAGAAATATCATTGAATCTTCTATTATCAAATACAAAAAAGAATTATAATCTTATTATCAGTGAATGTCTATACAAATTGGATAACTTTATTTTTGATAAAATTTGTAAAATGGTAAGTTTATGAACGCTCGTTGTATGTTTTGGATAATCACGTTTACCAAATGTCGTCTTAGCTTCGTCTCTTCGATGTATATCAACTGACTTATATTTCTCTCTTGTGTCTCCCCTGATGATGTGATTATTGCACGAAAGTGCACTTCAGAACTTATCGTGTTTCATATACATATATATATATATATATATATATATATATATATATATATATATATATATATATATATATATATATATATATATATATATATATATATATATATATATATATATATATATATATATATATATATATATATATATATATATATATATATCTACATACACAGACATATACATATATACACATGTACATAATTCATTCTTGCTGCCTTTATTCATTCTCGTCGCCACCCCTCCACACGTGAAAAGACAACACCCTCACCCAACATGCGCGCGAGGTAGCGCTAGGAGAAGACAACAAAGGCCACATTCGTTCACACTCAGTCTCTAGCTGTCATGTATAAAGCACCGAAACCACAGCTCCTTTTCCACACCCAGGCCCCACAGAACTTTCCATGGTTTACCCCTTACGCTTCACATGCCCTGGTTCAATCCACTGACAGCACGTCGACCCCGGTATACCACATCGTTCCAATTCACTATTCCTCTCACGCCTTCCACCCTCCTGCATGTTCAGGCCCCGATCGCTCAAAATCTTTTTCACTCCATCTTTCCACCTCCAATTTGGCCTTCCACTTCTCCTCGTTCCCTCCACCTCTGACACATATATCCTCCTTGTCAATCTTTCCTCATTCATTCTTTCCATATGACCAAAACATTTCAAAACACCCTCTTCTGCTCTCTCAACCACACTCATTTTACTACCACACATCTATCTTACCCTTTCGTTACTTACTCGATCAAACTACCACATATTGTCGTAAAACATCTTATTTCCAACACATCAACCCTCCTCCGCACAACTTTACCTATAGCCCACGTCTCGCAACCATATAACATTGTAGGAACCACTATCCCTTCAAACATACCCATTTTTGCTTTCCGAGATAATGTTCTCGACTTCCACACATTTTTCAACGCTCCAAAACATTCGCACCTTTCCCCACCCTGTGACGCAATTCCGCTTCCATGGCTCCATCCGCTGCCAAATCCACTCGCAGATATCTAAAACATTTCACTTCCTCCAGTTTTTCTCCTGTCAAACTTACCTCCCAGTTGACTTGTCCCTCACCCCTATTGTGCCTAATAACTTTGCTCTTATTCACATTTACTCTCAACTTTCTTCTTTCACACACTTTACGAAATTCAATCACCAGCTTCTGCAGTTTCTCACACGAATCAGCAACCAGCGCTGTATCATCAGCGAACAACAACTGACTCATTTCCCAAGCTTTCTCATCCACAACAGACTGCATATTTGCCCCTCTCCAAAACTCTTGAATTCACCTCCCTAAGAACCCCATCCATAAGCAAATCAAACAACCATGGAGGCATCACACACCCCTGCCGCAAACCGACATTCACTGAGAACCAATCACTTTCCTTCCTTCCTACTCATACACATGCTTTACATTCTCGATAAAAACTTTTCACTCCTTCTAACAACTTGCCTCCCAACCATATATTCATAATACCTTCCACAGAGTATTTCTATCAACTATCATATGCCTTCTCCAAGATCCATAAATGCTACATACAAATCTATTTGCTTTTCTAAGTATTTCTCACATACATTCTTCAAAGCAAACACCTGATCCACACATCCTCTACCACTTCTGAAACCACACTGCTCTTCCCCAATCTGATGCTCTGCACATGCCTTCACCCTCTCAATCAATACCCTCCCATATAATTTTCCAGGAATACTCAACGAACTTATACCTCTGTAATTTGAACACTCACCTTTATCCCCTTTGCCTTTGCACAATGGCACTATGCATGCATTCCGCCAATCCTCAGGCACCTCACCATGAGTCATACATACATTAGATATCCTTAGCAACCAGACAACAACCCAGTCACGCCCTTTTGCAATAAATTCCACTGCGATACTATCCAAACCCGCTGCCTTGCCGGCTTTCATCTTCTGCAAAGCTTTTGTTACCTCTTCTCTGTTTACCATATCATTCTCCCTAACCCCTCTCACTTTGCACACCACCTCGACCAAAACACCCTATATCTGCCACTCTATCATTAAACACATTCAACAAACCTTCAAAATACTCACTCCGTCTGCTCACATCATCACTACTTGTTATCACCTCCTCATTAGCCCCCATCACCGATGTTCCCATTTGTTCTCTTGTCTTACGCACTTTATTTACCTCCTTCCAAAACATGTTCTTATT
The DNA here is from genome assembly GCF_036320965.1 of Panulirus ornatus. NCBI lineage: Eukaryota > Metazoa > Arthropoda > Malacostraca > Decapoda > Palinuridae > Panulirus > Panulirus ornatus. The sequence continues at coordinate 45,755,894 of NC_092236.1, read as the reverse complement.
CTCCCAAAAAATGTAATCATATTCTCTCACCCCAAATCTCATTTGCCCTCTTTTTCACTTCCTCCACCATTCTTTTAACCTCCTGCCTCTTTCTTTTATATATCTTCCAGTCATTTGCATTATTTCCCTGCAAAAATCGTCCAAATGCCTCTCTCTTCTCTTTCACTAATAATCTTAATTCTTCATTTCAACACTCACTACACTTTCTAATCTGCCCACCTCCCACGCTCCTCATGCCACAAGCATGGGAAAGAAAAATTCTTCCTCATATATCTCCTGAGTGTTACACATGGTTCCTATGAGCGACGAGAGATGTTGGAGAGGGTGTGTGTTGGGGTGGAGGGGAACCTTGTAAATCCTCCTCTCCTGTATATCATAATTTCCTAAAAGAAGAAGCAAGCTAAAGGAGGACTGATCCCTCTACTACTCCATCTTTTGTAGCTGACGTTAGATCATCACGTACTTAAGTATTAGGTTTACGTGTACAGTTCCAGGCACTGTGGATCTTCTTCATGAAATCATATTTTCCTCACAGTTTAGCTGTAGATGGTGGGTCTTTGCCCACCTGTTTAGCTGCATGCCTCCTTGCCTGCCTGCTTGTTTGCCTGCTTAGTTGCTTGCCTACTTGCTTACCTGTCTGCCTTCTTTCCTCCTTGCTGCCTGCCGGCCTGTCTGCTTTCCTGCATTTCCTACCTGCTTTCTTGCCTCCCTGTTTGTCTGGCTGCATTCCTGCCTGCGTGCCTGCTTGGCTATCTACTTGCCTGCCTGCCTGCTTGCCTGCCTGCCTGCCTGTCTGCCTGCCTGCCTGCCTGCCTGCTGGGTATTTGTCTCTTACCTGCCTGTCTGCCTGCTTGCCTGCCTACCTGCCTACCTGCTTGCTTGCCTGCCTCACCATTGTGGCTGAATCCCGTCACCCTCTACACGTCTTTCCACTTCACGGGATAGTGAGGCTAACGTTGTAGATTAATCGCTGTGAGATGCCGTTATTCCGTTCCACAGAGCATGTCTACCATCGCTCCATGACCATGTTCACTGCCCGGTTCATGTGTGTGTTCAGTGCCCTTGACCTGACGGGGGAACCAACCTGGTGCATCTTGGTGTCTTTACTGAAGACGAGGACTTGAACAGTGAGCTCGTAAGTGGTGAGGAAGTCTTGGTGACCAGGAGTAAGCAGCGGGGTCATGTCACGTCTACCTGGCAGCGGCGGTAGCAGCAGTGGCTTCGCTGGTTGACTTTAAGTTCACCTACGCCTCGCCTCAAGGTCACGTGCGTGTGCGTTAGCGCCTGTTGTTTGGAAGGAATCCATCAACACACCTGTATGGATGGTATCCATCAGCGGACGCCCTTCTGCTTCACATTAACTCCCAGACCTTTACCATAAGAACACGAATTCAGAAGTCACCATAGAAGAATATAACGAGGTGATGGGCACATTGAAAGATTGATAGAATAGTATTGTTATAGGAGGCGCTTCTCAGAGACAAAATGTAGGTAACGACTCTCTAAGTAGAGTGTTAGGTGGAAATGAGAGCCTGAAACGCCTGTGTATAGACAGATATTAACATCGGCTTTGTAGACCTATGACCGCCTCTCATGGGAAATTGGGGATTATACGACAGAGACGGTGTCCACCTTAACAGTAAAGGGACAGAACTTTTAGCTCTGCGAATCAAAGGTCAAATTGCCTTACAACTGCAGGGCAGAAACTTTGTGGTACCCTTGTAGATGTCGGAGTGTCGACTACATGACACAGGCGGTTGAGATCAAGTCATATTACATGTCACGCGGGAAGGTCAGATCAAGTCCCTTCCCTATCCCACTAGACAGCGACGACAGGGCGGCTTGTCACCGGGGCTCGTCATACCTCGGTGTAGAAACAGCCGGTCACCAGATCGCACGACCAGACTCGTACACTAATCAGACAAAGATATTAAATGGAACTGACATGAACATAAGATCCATCCGAAAAAAAAAAGATAGTTGAATTGCATTGTGTGGTAAACAATGAACACGTTGCTATCGATGGCTCAACAGAAACATTTCTGAACACGAATAACAATGATCTGATAAGCGAGTACAATCCGACAGACTACAACACATGCTGCTGTTGAGCACATGTCTGCCCAAAACAGCAAAGAATTCTCCAACTTTACATGAACGTCGTCTACAGACGCCTTAGTCAGTCAACAGACATTGACTCTGTCATGTACGAGAGTTAACAACGAGCAATGAAGGATATAGACGCGATCACTCTTGGGGGAATTAATTTTCCAGAAATCAACAAGCGAAGTGTCTCAGGTGGAAAATGTAAATCTACTAGACTTATCAACTTGGTTGAAGACAAGGAAAGCTAATGTGCTTGATTCAGTTCTTGCATCTTAGGAGTTCTTGGTAACTGATATCCGTTTTGGTTGACATCTCGGTACTTGTGTCCGTAACATGGTTAAGTTCAATGTAAATATCAAAACCGATTCCCCTAAAAGCAGTATTATTACCCTAACTTAATCTAATATAGGGTAGATGTTAAGAGGTTACGCAACGCATCAAAGAGCCTCGCCCTTTTGGTTCATGCCGAGAGGAGTCATGGGCCAGTTTTAGGAGTCCTTTTATGCACCATGACGCATTCGTTTCTATGCACGACAGAAACAATAAAACCAACAATAACCTGAATGGTATTTCACAATACCACAAGAGCTATATGGCGCAGACAATGATTCAAACATAGCAAAACAATCTTACACAGTTAGGAGGGACGTGTAAAATATCAAACAAGCCAAGAGAACGTATGAAGTAAGAATTGCAAGAGATAGTAACAGATATCTCAAAAGACATACTAATGATAAGAGACATTGGAGTGGAATATGATCCTCATCAACCAATATAGGGAACGTGTTGTAGATGACGAAAGGATAGTAACAAACCTGAAAACATTTATTTCGTTCTGTCTTTACACTAGAAAGCGGCGTCACAAATTTTGAGACAGCGATAAATAGTATTAACACAATACCAGAATTTACTAAGAAAAGTCCAGGTCCTGATCATTTCTATTCACGAGTAGTTACAAACGTCAAACACGAGATTGCCAAACCGTTAACCTATATTTGTAATAAATCTCTCCAGGGTGGAATAGTCCCGCTGGACGGGACATTGGCAGACGTCACTCATATTCAGAAAGATAAGCCATTAATTGCCAGGCAATTACCTCCTTATTAGCCTCACATCAATTATGAGAGCTTCTTGAGTCGATTATCAGAGATGAAGTCGTAGCCTACTCGGAACAACACAGTTCAGTGTTCAGTGATACACAGTATGGTTTTAGAAGGCACAGATCATACCTTGCAAACCTCCTTGAACTGTATCATGAATTATTCTACATCCAGAACAACACAGAAACAATAGATATCATATTTCTGGACTTCCAGAAAACATTCGACAACGTCCCTTACGTTAGTAAAAAGTCCGGCCTTAGGGAATTACTGGTTCCATATGAGACTGGATGAAAGAGTGTTTACGTGATATGAGGCAGAGAGTCTTAATGAATAGTGTCGTCTATACTTTTGATTTTTATTAACGATGCTAAAGTACAACTGAATAACTCATTGTTCAAATGTGCAGATGACTCAAAGATCAGTAGTGCCTTATTAACCAACGAAGATAAGCTAAGGTTACAAGAGAATTCTGATAAAATCGCTGAATGGTCTAGAAAATGGCAAATGCTATTCACCTTCAATAAATGTCAGTTCTTGCAAGTAGGAAACCTTAACAAAAAATCATTATGAACAGATGGGCCACAATATCAAGGACATCCCTTGTGTGAGGGATCGAGGGGTCACTGTCTCCAACAACTTCAAATTCTCCCACCATTGTATTGAAGCTGCCAAGAAAACAAATAGGATGTTAGGATTTCTCAACAGTAACTTTACATGCGAAAGCAAGGATGTGTTATTGCCACATTGCTACTTAATCTTAGCTAGACCCTACCTCGGATGTACAGCACAGATCTGGGAAACCCACTTAAGCAAAGATATTCTTATATTGGAAGCAGCGCAACGAAGAACAATTAAATTGATTCCCTCGTTGTGTAACAAACCGTATGAGGAGAGGTTGCGAGACCAACATTTGTTTTCTCTAAGCAGGAAGCATCTCCGAGATAAGCTAGTAGAATGTCTTGAAATACATAAAGAATTTAGCAACGTGGATATTGGAAAATTCTTTGCAGTAGCGCCAGCACTACCAGCGAGAGGAAATGGACTAAAACTTATAAGTCACAGAGTTAATCTCGATTTCTTCGCCAACGACATTACTGACGTGCGTAGTATGCGATTAGAACATGTAGTTCGGATCAGAGCTCTTAAATCTTCAACGCTAGGCTTGATCATTACTTGTCACTTTCTAGGATTAAATAATTCATTTAATCAACCCTGATAACGTACTGATATGTTCCCTTCTCAACCACTGATCTCTCCCTGGCTATGCTGCGTTAGCATATCATCATTCGTTTACCGATGTCATCAGCTTTTAGCGAGCAAGAACGAATTATTGCATCATTCTTCAACATCATGAGTAATATAGGTATGGTAAATCGCGAAGTAGAACTTAAGTTTATCCTTTGTGTTGTCTTTATGATATAAAGTGAAGGGATGTACATTACTGGTGATGGGATGAATGACATATTCATGCCCATTCTAACTTAGGATTTTCCTATGAAAATTTCCTTCATGGATTTTAATTGTGCAAATCATTTTTTTTCCCGTTGGGCGTGTTCACCGAGGGAGGAGGGGATGGGGAGAGAACCTTTACTTTGCCATCCTTTTCTTCTACTGACTTTAAGGGCGCGCTTTTTTTAAGGTAACTGCAAAACCAGACCATCTCGCTTAGACTTTGGGTTTGTGTGGTCTGTGTATTTATATAACTCTTTCTCTCATATTTTCTCCTCTTTCTCACATACACTTTCCTTTTCCCCCTCTTTTCTTCTATACGTACTCTCTTTTATTTCCCACTCTCTTTCCCATACACATTAAACCCTTCCACACAGGCTTCGAAGTTGCTGGCCCTCACATGAGCTGGCTGCTGTTAGGTCTCACGTCTTGTCTCATGCACAATTTTACTCCAACCTTGAATATCACACTGTCTGTGCCATTAAGCTCTAGCACAGGATAGAAATCCTCACCAAGGCTTGGTCTTGAATGAGAGTAAGAGGCGAAGAGAAAGGGAGGCTGAGAAAGATTGGGTGAGACTGATAATGTGAGGATTGAAAGTAAAACAAATCAAAGGAGGATAGTTATATGGTGGATGCAAGACGGAGATCAGAAGATCCTGGTTGCTTAGTTGAAAGTAAAGTCATCAGCCCTGACCCTGAAGCGTCACCTCTCTGTCTTTCTTCTTAAGCTTCACCTTTATGCATTCTGTCCAATACCTTGTTCAGTGAATTCCATCCACCTAACTACATCGTATGCGCACATCGATCTCCACTCATTCTTCCCTTTATATATTTCTTGAAATTCTTACCTCATAATTTTTTTTACAACTGCTCCTTCAGTATGAGATGCGTTGTCTTTTGTATTCCTCCTAATCTAATGTACTTTGTCTCAGATTATATGAATAATTATCTCTAAGTGCCTGTACCATCTAAGTACTCATTCTTCTTTTACATCAATCATTTCTAAACAAAGCCACCATGACGACACAGGAATCCATGGCGTCACAGGAAGCCTTGACGTCAAAAGGCAGCCGACACGTCACAGGCATCCGTGACGTCACAGAGAAACCGTCATACGTCTCTGGATGTGAAACTCCAACAGTTAGTTCACATTGCAATAACCATCATTCAGATATCGCAAACCTACTGTACATGTTCTCGTGGCTGACGAAAAGTACTCAGGTAATGACTAGGTAACCTCGCTTTGCAGGTGTGGTATGAACCGCACAAGACAGATGTAGTTTGAACTGTGGCGGAACCCTGCCAGACGCAGGTGTAGTATGGTCTGGGAGAACCCTACCAGACACAGGTGTAGTATGATCTGGATGAACTCTACCAGATACAGGTGTAGTATGGTCTGGAAGAACCCTACCAGACGCAGGTGTAGTATGGTCTGGAAGAACCCTACCAGACACAGGTGTTGTATGATCTGGATGAACTCTACCAGACACAGGTGTAGTATGGTCTGGAAGAACCCTACCAGACACAGGTGTTGTATGATCTGGGTGAACCCTATCAGACACAGGTGTAGTATGGTCTGGGTGAACTCTATCAGACACAGGTGTAGTATGGTCTGGGAGAACCCAACTAGACACAGGTGTACTATGGTCCGAGAGAACCTTACCAGACACAGGTGTTGCATGATCTGGGACAACCCTACTAGACACAGGTGTATTTTGATATGGGTGAACCCAACCAGGCACAGGTGTTGTATGATCTGGGTGAACCCCACCAGACACAGGTGTACCATGAACAGAGGACACCCTTCTGGTATTTGAAGACGCCAGCTTCTATTACTTATCCCGATGAAATTCAGACAGGGACTACGTCCAGGAGGTTGTACAGATGACATATGATTATTCTACACTCAACATTCTTTATGATCTGAACACCTTGATCCACAACAGATGGTTTCATCATGCACTCCGCCCTCATCTACCCGCAGACTGCTGAACAAAATATAGTCTTTCTTTGTACAATATATCCTCTCACTTATTCATTACCTTTTCTATCTAACCCTCAGCTGAACATTCCACTAATTACGAAATTCATCTCATATGACTCAGAATCCACGAGTCACGCTGACGGTGCAGGTTCCTGTGGAACTCAGTTACGTTGGAAGGCGTTTCGACACTGCCTCCCGCCAGCTCAGCCAAAACCCATTATCTGTGACATATTTCATCTCGTCCATTTCCCTCCGTGGGTCTCATGACAGTTTCCCCAGGCTTTCGAATGCCACTACTCATTCCCTGGCCACCTCAGTAGCTGAGGGTCACTTATCACTGTTGAGTTGATTCTTAGGAAAATTATACGAGTAGTAACATTCATGTAAATAACAACACCATTGATATATAATTCATAAAATGATAATTGTATGATGCTGAGATTTCATGATGACACTACCAGGAAAGAGAAGATAGAGATGATAATGAAAATAATAATGATAATGATGATAACAATAGAAAAGTAGGATAATAAATATGTTATTTGTAGACCTCTGTGGCTTAGCAGCTGGCTTACTACTCTGACGCAGTCACGGGTCGTCCATGGTCGTAATAGTCGGTCCCACACTTAAAATAGCTGTTCATCCTCACTTAGAGGTTGGTCGACAAAACTAGCCTCTTGCTGAGGCTAGTATATATATATATATATATATATATATATATATATATATATATATATATATATATATATGCCTGAGGATTGGCGGAATGCGTGCATAATGCCATTGTACAAAGACAAAGGGATAAGAGTGAGTGCTCAAATTACAGAGCTATAAGTTTCTTGAGTATTCCTGGTAAATTAAATGGGAGGGTATTGATTGAGAGGGTGAAGGCGTGTACATAGCATCAGATTGGGGAAGAGCAGTGTGGTTTCAGAAGTGGTAGAGGATGTGTGGATCAGGTGTTTGCTTTAAAGAATGTATGTGAGAAATACTTAGAAAAGCAAATGGATTTGTATGTAGCATTTATGGATCTGGAGAAGGCAGATGATAGAGTTGATAGAGATGCTCTGTGGAAGGTATTAAGAATATATGGTGTGTGTGGCAAGTTGTTAGAAGCAGTGAAAAGTTTTTATCGAGGATGTAAGGCATGTGTACGTGTAGGAAGAGAGGAAATTGATTGGTTCTCAGTGAATGTAGGTTTGCGGCATGGGTGTGTGATGTCTCCATGGTTGTTTAATTTGTTTATGGATGGGGTTGTTAGGGAGGTGAATGCAAGAATTTTGGAAAGAGGGGCAAGAATGAAGTCTGTTGTGGATGAGAGAGCTTGGGAAGTGAGTCAGTTGTTGTTCGCTGATGATACAGCGCTGGTGGCTGATTCATGTGAGAAACTGCAGAAGCTGGTGACTGAGTTTGGTAAAGTGTGTGAAAGAAGAAAGTTAAGAGTAAATGTGAATAAGAGCAAGGTTATTAGGTACAGTAGGGTTGAGGGTCAAGTCAATTGGGAGGTAAGTTTGAATGGAGAAAAACTGGAGGAAGTAAAGTGTTTTAGATATCTGGGAGTGGATCTGGCAGCGGATGGAACCATGGAAGCGGAAGTGAATCATAGGGTGGGGGAGGGGGCGAAAATCCTGGGAGCCTTGAAGAATGTGTGGAAGTCGAGAGCATTATCTAGGAAAGCAAAAATGGGTATGTGTGAAGGAATAGTGGTTCCAACAATGTTGTATGGTTGCGAGGCGTGGGCTAGGAGGGTGGATGTGCTGGAAATGAGATGTTTGAGGGCAATGTGTGGTGTGAGGTGGTTTGATCGAGTAAGTAATGTAAGGGTAAGAGAGATGTGTGGAAATAAGAAGAGCGTGGTTGAGAGAGCAGAAGAGGGTGTTTTGAAATGGTTAGGGCACATGGAGAGAATGAGTGAGGAAAGATTGACCAAGAGGATATATGTGTCGGAGGTGGAGGGAACGAGGAGAAGTGGGAGACCAAATTGGAGGTGGAAAGATGGAGTGAAAAAGATTTTGAGTGATCGGGGCCTGAACATGCAGGAGGGTGAAAGGCGGGCAAGGAATAGAGTGAATTGGATCGATGTGGTATACCGGGGTTGACGTGCTGTCAGTGGATTGAATCAGGGCATGTGAAGCGTCTGGGGTAAACCATGGAAAGCTGTGTTGTATGGTTGGAGGCGTGGGCTATGGATAGAGTTGTGCGCATACAACATTGTTGGAACCACTATTCCTTCAAACATACCCACTTTTGCTTTCCGAGACAATGTTCTCGACTTCCACACATTCTTCAAGGCTCCCAGGATTTTCGCCCCCTCCCCCACCCTATGATCCACTTCCGCCTCCATTGTTCCATCCGCTGCAAGATCCACTCCCAGATATCTAAAACACTTTACTTCCTCCAGTTTTGCTCCATTCAAACTTACCTCCCAGTTGACTTGACTCTCAACCCTACTGTACCTAATAACCTTGCTCTTATTCACATTTACTCTTAACTTTCTTCCTTCACACACTTTACCAAACTCAGTCACCAGCTTCTGCAGTTTCTCACATGAATCAGCCACCAGCTTTGTATCATCAGCGAACAACAACTGACTCACTTCCCAAGTTCTCTCATCCACAACAGACTTCATACTTGCCCCTCTTTCCAAAACTCTTGCATTTACCTCCCTAACAACTCCTTCCATAAACAAATGAAACAACCATGGAGACATCACACACCCCTGCCGCAAACCTACATTCACTGAGAACCAATCACTTTCCTCTCTTCCTACACGTACACATGCCTTACATCCTCGATAAAAACTTTTCACTGCTTCTAACAACTTGCCTCCCACACCATATATTCTTAATACCTTCCACAGAGCATCTCTATCAACTCTATCATATGCCTTCTCCAGATCCATAAATGCTACATACAAATCCATTTGCTTTTCTAAGTATTTCTCACATACATTCTTCAAAGCAAACACCTGATCCACACATCCTCTACCACTTCTGAAACCACACTGCTCTTCCCCAATCTGATGCTGTGTACATGCCTTCACCCTCTCAATCAATACCCTCCCATATATTTACCAGGAATGCTCAACAAACTTATACCTCTTTAATTTGAGCACTGACTTTGCCTTTGTACAATGGCACTATGCACGCATTCCGCCAATCCTCAGCCACCTCACCATGAGTCATACATACATTAAATAACCTTACCAACCAGTCAATAATAGTCACCCCCTTTTTTAATAAATTCCACTGCAATACCATCCAAACCTGCTGCCTTGCCGGCTTTCATCTTCCGCAAAGCTTTTACTACCTCTTCTCTGTTTACCAAATCATTTTCCCTAACCTTCTCACTTTGCCCACCACCTCGACCAAAACACCCTATATCTGCCACTCTATCATCAAACACATTCAACAAACCCTCAAAATACTCACTCCATCTCCTTCTCTCATCACCACTACTTGTTATCACCTCCCCAATTGCGCCCTTCACTGAAGTTCCCATTTGCTCCCTTGTCTTACGCACTTTATTTACCTCCTTCCAGAACATCTTTTTATTCTCCCTAAAATTTAATGATGCTCTCTCACCCCAACTCTCATTTGCCCTCATAAATATATATATATATATATATATATATATATATATATATATATATATATATATATATATATATATATATATATATATATATATATATATATATATATATATATATATATATCATAGAACATACAAACCTCCAAGAGCCAGGATCGAACCCGGGACCCCTGTGTAACAGGTGGGAGCACTACCGCTATTATCGCCCCTAATAGGGAATGACTATTCGAATACTATGTTCTCTAATACCCTACGTCTCACGTTGGTGAGCAACGGGGTCTAAACTGGTCATTTCCCGTCAGGCTCACACAGCCAGCAGATAGCATTTTACCGAACGTAACTGTACAACGCGGAGGTATATGAATACGAACAAAGTGCATATGAGCGCGAACCTTCATAGAACATACAAACCTCCAACAGCAGATGGCAACATTGAAGCGGGAGAGAGACACAGAGTAGGGGAGCGGGTGAAGGTACTGGGAGAGTTGAAGAGTATGTGGAAGGCGAAAACGTTATCTCGGAGAGGAAAAATGGGTATGCTTGACGGAATAGTGGATCCAACAATGTTATATGGTTGCGAGGCGTGGGGTGTAGATAGGGTTGTGCGGAGGAGGGTGGATGTGTTTGAAATGAAATGTTTGAGGACGATATGTGGTATGAGGAGGTTTGATTGAGTAAGTAATGAAAGGGTAAGAGAGATGTGTGGTTGTAAAAAGAGTGTGGTTAAGAGAGCAAAATAGGGATTATTGAAATGGTTGGGTCACGTTGGAGAATGAGTGAGGAAAGATTGACAAAGACGATATATGTGTCAGAAATGGAGGGAATGAGGAGAAGTGGGAGACCAAATTGGAGATGGAAGGATGGAGTGAAAAAGATTTTGAGTGATCGGGGCCTGAACGTACAGTAGGGTGAAAGGTGTGCAAGGAATAGAGTGAATTGAAACGATTTAGTATACTGGGGTCGATGTGCTGTCAATGGATTGAACCAGGACATATGAAACGTCTGGGGTAAACCATGGAAGGTTTTCTCGGGCCTGGATGTGAAAAGGGAGCTATGGTTTCGGTACATTATACGTGACAGGTAGAGACTGAGTGTGAACGAATGTGGCCTTTGTTGTCTTTTCCTAGCGCTGCCTCGTGCGCGCAGGGGGAGAGGGGTGCCTTTTCATGTGTGGCGGGGTGGCGACGGAAATGGATTAAGGCAGCAAGTATGAGTATGTACATGTGTATATATGTATATGTCTGTGTATGTATATGTATGTATAAGTTGAAATGTATGGGCATGTATATATGCGTGTGTGGGCGTGTTTGTATATACATGTGTATGTTCATGGGTTGAACCAACCTTTCGTCTGTTTCCTTGCGCTACCTCGCTAACGCGGGAGACAGCGATAAAGTATAATAAAGGAATAAGTTTTATATATGTATATATATATATATATATATATATATATATATATATATATATATATATATATATATATATGTGTGTGTGTGTGTGTGTGTGTGTGTGTGTATGTGGGTTGGGTGGGCCAATCCTCATTTGTTTCCTTTCGCTACCTCGCAAACGCGGGAGACTGCGGTTAAGTATAAAAGGAAAAGATAAAAAATGAATATATATATATATATATATATATATATATATATATATATATATATATATATATATATATATATATATATATATATGTATATATATATATATATATATATATATATATATATATATATATATAATGTCAAAATGGTTAGATTCTTTATCAAGCAATCTAGTGGGTAAGATATCAAATTCTGATATCAAGAACAATGTAGATTTAGTCAACAAGCTTAACAATATCAATGTTGATTTTAATTTCAAACTAGTTAGCTTTGATGTTTCCTCACTTTTCACAGATGTTCCAGTTGATGACCTCTTAGAATATTTGTTAGATGTCTTGGATGAAATTTTTTCCCTGTTTCAAAGTTTGTTTTCATTGAACTGATAAAATTGTGTATAAAAGACTGTGTATTTCAATTCAATGGAGATTATTATGATCTAAAATTTGGTATGGCAATGGGTATCCCTCTTTCACCTATACTAAGTAATCTTTATATGGAGTTTTTTTAAACAAAATTACTAAAGGATATCTTACCTTCTCATGCAATTTGGTTTAGGTATGTAGATGATGTTCTTTGTGTTTGGCCAACATATGAAAATTTACAAATATTTCTCCCCTTACTTAACAATTTAATACTTTCCATCAAATTTACTGTAGAAAATGAAAATAATGGTATGTTACCATTTTTAGATTGCATGATCCATAGGCAAGGAAACAAGTTTAAGTTTAGCATATACAGAAAACCTACAAGTGTATGTTCATATATCTATTATTACTCATCTCAACATGACAGAGTCAAATTATCATCATTTCAGTCTATGTTCCTTAGGGCATTATGCATTTGTAGTCCAGAGTTTATTGATGATGAGTTTGAGAAGGTATATTCTATTGGATCTAAGTTAAAGTACCCTAGATCTTTCATTGATAAATCTCTTAAGTTTGTAAAGAAATCATTTTATAGAGTTGAGCCCAAACCTCCCATTGACACCAAGAATCTTTTAGTTCTCCTTTTCATAATAATTCTAGTTTACTTCCTATGTTGCTTGAATCCTTTAATGTAAATGTTGCCTTTAGAAACAATAATACTATAAAAAATATCTTAATCAGGAATTCACCAGAAAATTCTCTTGGGTGCATCTATAAGGTGCCATGTAGAAATCATGATAAGTTTTATGTTGGGCAGACTGGTAAGGATCTTTCTGTTAGACTTAAGCAACATAAATATAGTATAAGATCAGGACAAAAATCAAATGCCTTGTTTAATACGTTAAAATCTATGATCATTGTATTGACTGGAGTAATGCCATTTCAGTTATTAACTCTAACTCTATTACCACGAGAAATACTATTGAATCTTCTATAATTAAATTCACAAAGAATTCTAATCTTAATATTAGTGATGGTCTATACAAATTAGATAACTTTATTTTTGATAAGATTTGTAAAATGATAAATTTATATTACGCTCATTGTCTGTCTTGGACAATCGCATGTTTATCAAATGGTGTCCTAGCTACGTTTCTTCGTTGTATATCAACTGACTGTAATATTTCTCTCTTGTGTCTCCCTTGATGATGTGATTATTATCACGAAAGTGCACTTGGGAACCTACCGTGTTTCATTTTCCCCGTGGACTCATAGGTATATCTTGATCACGCGCAAAATTGTGATCCTTTGCAACATATGTATATATATATATATATATATATATATATATATATATATATATATATATATATATATATATATATTTTTTTTTTTTTTTTTTTTTCATACTATTCGCCATTTCCCGCGATAGCGAGGTAGCGTTAAGAACAGAGGACTGGGCCCCTGAGGGAATATCCTCACCTGGCCCTCTTCTCTGTTCCTTCTTTTGGAAAAAAAAAAAGAGAGGGGAGGATTTCCAGCCCCCCGCTCCCTTCCCTTTTAGTCGCCTTCTACGACACGCAGGGAATACGTGGGAAGTATTCTTTCTCCCCTATCCCCAGGGAATATATATATATATATATATATATATATATATATATATATATATATATATATATATATATATATATATATATATATATATATATATCATTTTCCCTAATCCTCTCACTTTGCACACCACCTCGACCAAAACACCCTATATCTGCCACTCTATCATCAAACACATTCAACAAACCTTCAAAATACTCACTCCATCTCCTTCTCACATCACCACTACTTGTTATCACCTCCCCATTTGCGCCCTTCACTGAAGTTCCCATTTGCTCCCTTGTCTTACGCACTTTATTTACCTCCTTCCAGAACATCTTTTTATTCTCCTTAAAATTTAATGATACTCTCTCACCCCAACTCTCATTTGTCCTTTTTTTCACCTCTTGCACCTTTCTCTTGACCTCCTGTCTCTTTCTTTTATACATCTCCCACTCAATTGCAATTTTTCCTTGCAAAAATCGTCCAAATGCCTCTCTCTTCTCTTTCACTAATACTCTTACTTCTTCATCCCACCACTCACTACCCTTTCTAATCAACCCACCTCCCACTCTTCTCATGCCACAAGCAACTTTTGCGCAATCCATCACTGATTCCCTAAATACATCCCATTCCTCCCCCACTCCCCTTACTTCCATTGTTCTCACCTTTTTCCATTCTGTACTCAGTCTCTCCTGGTACTTCCTCACACAAGTCTCCTTCCCAAGCTCACTTACTCTCACCATTCTCTTCACCCCAACATTCACTCTTCTTTTCTGACAACCCATACAAATCTTCACCTTAGCCTCCACAAGATAATGATCAGACATCCCTCCAGTTGCACCTCTCAGCACATTAACATCCAAAAGTCTCTCTTTCGCGCGCCTGTCAATTAACACGTAATCCAGTAACGCTCTCTGGCCATCTCTCCTACTTACATAAGTATACTTATGTATATCTCGCTTTTCAAACCAGGTATTCCCAATCATCAGTCCTTTTTCAGCACATAAATCTACAAGCTCTTCACCATTTCCATTTACAACACTGAACACTCCATGTATACCAATTATTCCCTCAACTGCCACATTACTCACCTTTGCATTCAAATCACCCATCACTATAACCCGGTCTCGTGCATCAAAACCACTAACACACTCATTCAGCTGCTCCCAAAACACTTGCCTCTCATGATCTTTCTTCTCATGCCCAGGTGCATATGCACCAATAATCACCCATCTCTCTCCATCATCTTTCAGTTTTACCCATATTAATCGAGAATTTACTTTCTTACATTCTATCACATACTCCCACAACTCCTGTTTCAGGAGTACTGCTACTCCTTCCCTTGCTCTTGTCCTCTCACTAACCCCTGACTTTACTCCCAAGACATTCCCAAACCACTCTTCCCCTTTACCCTTGAGCTTCGTTTCACTCAGAGCCAAAACATCCAGGTTCCTTTCCTCAAACATACTACCTATCTCTCCTTTTTTCACATCTTGGTTACATCCACACACATTTAGGCACCCCAATCTGAGCCTTTGAGGAGGATGAGCACTCCCCGCGTGACTCCTTCTTCTGTTTCCCATTTTAGAAAGTTGAAAAAATACAAGCAGGGGAGGATTTCTGGCCCCCCCGCTCCCGTCCCCTCTAGTCGCTTTCTACGACACGCGAGGAATGCGTGGGAAGTATTCTTTCACCCCTATCCCCAGGGATAATATACATATATATATATACACATACACACACATACACATACATACGCACATATACACACACACACACACATACATATATATACATATGAAAAATGTAAGAAACAATTTAGAAAACTGAAACTTCTAGCTTGAAATGAAATGAAAAAATGACTGTCACATAATGGTTCAACCTCTGGCTATGGAAAAAGGAAATGTATAATTTATTTACACAAACGTCAATAGTAGTTTTCATCAATTTAACCACTGTATCAGTAAGCTACAATGTCTAAGCTACATTTTTTCCAATTTCACTATTTTCTTGTCAAAGCACCATGTATGAAAACTAACACTCCAGTAACACAACTATAAACATTTACTTCCCCTTTAAAAAAGTTCTGGGGAAGTCTGTCTCGATACACTGCGGGACACTACCACCTGGCGAGGTTTGTGTTGCAATAGTTCTTGATTCACAAACGTAGTAGCATCACTGGTGGGCCAAGGTAGTTCCGTTGGCGAAGAGGAGCTCATGAAACATGTCGGAAAGCATGCTACAATACGTAGCTTAGGTCTGGAGCATGGTCTCTTTTCATGCATTCAAAATGTTTATCTCCAGTATTTCTCTTAACTTAAGTAAAAGCTTTGCGGAAGATGAAAGCCGGCAAGGCAGTAGGTTTGGATGGTATTGCAGTGGAATTTATTAAAAAAGGGGGTGACTGTATTGTTGACTGGTTGGTAAGGTTATTTAATGTATGTATGACTCATGGTGAGGTGCCTGAGGATTGGCGGAATGCGTGCATAGTGCCATTGTACAAAGGCAAAGGGGATAAGAGTGAGTGCTCAAATTACAGAGGTATAAGTTTGTTGAGTATTCCTGGTAAATTATATGGGAGGGTATTGATTGAGAGGGTGAAGGCATGTACAGAGCATCAGATTGGGGAAGAGCAGTGTGGTTTCAGAAGTGGTAGAGGATGTGTGGATCAGGTGTTTGCTTTGAAGAATGTATGTGAGAAATACTTAGAGAAGCAAATGGATTTGTATGTAGCATTTATGGATCTGGAGAAGGCATATGATAGAGTTGATAGAGATGCTCTGTGGAAGGTATTAAGAATATATGGTGTGGGAGGCAAGTTGTTAGAAACAGTGAAAGTTTTTATTGAGGATGTAAGGCATATGTACGTGTAGGAAGAGAGGAAAGTGATTGGTTCTCAGTGAATGTAGGTTTGCGGCAGGGGTGTGTGATGTCTCCATAGTTGTTTAATTTGTTTATGGATGGGGTTGTTAGGGAGGTGAATGGAAGAGTTTTGGAAAGAGGGGCAAGTATGAAGTCTGTTGGGGATGAGAGAGCTTGGGAAGTGAGTCAGTTATTGTTCGCTGATGATACAGCGCTGGTGGCTGATTCATGTGAGAAACTGCAGAAGCTGGTGACTGAGTTTGGTAAAGTGTGTGAAAGAAGAAAGTTAAGAGTAAATGTGAATAAGAGCAAGGTTATTAGGTACAGTAGGGTTTAGGGTCAAGTCAATTGGGAGGTGAGTTTGAATGGAGAAAAACTGGAGGAAGTGAAGTGTTTTAGATATCTGGGAGTGGATCTGGCAGCGGATGGAACCATGGAAGCGGAAGTGAATCATAGGGTGGGGGAGGGGGCGAAAATTCTGGGAGCCTTGAAGAATGTGTGGAAGTCGAGAACATTATCTCGGAAAGCAAAAATGGGTATGTTTGAAGGAATAGTGGTTCCAACAATGTTGCATGGTTGCGAGGCGTGGGCTATGGATAGAGTTGTGCGCAGGAGGATGGATGTGCTGGAAATGAGATGTTTGAGGACAATGTGTGGTGTGAGGTGGTTTGATCGAGTAAGTAACGTAAGGGTAAGAGAGATGTGTGGAAATAAAAAGAGCGTAGTTGAGAGAGCAGAAGAGGGTGTTTTGAAATGGTTTGGGCACATGGAGAGAATGAGTGAGGAAAGATTGACCAAGAGGATATATGTGTCGGAGGTGGAGGGAACGAGGAGAAGAGGGAGACCAAATTGGAGGTGGAAAGATGGAGTGAAAAAGATTTTGTGTGATCGGGGCCTGAACATGCAGGAGGGTGAAAGGAGGGCAAGGAATAGAGTGAATTTGAGCGATGTGGTATACCGGGGTTGACGTGCTGTCAGTGGATTGAATCAAGGCATGTGAAGCGTCTGGGGTAAACCATGGAAAGCTGTTTAGGTATGTATAATTGCGTGTGTGGACGTATGTATATACATGTGTATGGGTGTGGGTTGGGCCATTTCTTTCGTCTGTTTCCTTGCGCTACCTCGCAAACGCGGGAGACAGCGACAAAAAAAACAAATATATATATATATATATATATATATATATATATATATATATATATATATATATATATATATATATATGTGTGTGTTTGTGGATCAGGTGTTTGCTTTGAAGAATGTATGTGAGAAATACTTAGAAAAGCAAATAGATTTGTATGTAGCATTTATGGATCTGGAGAAGGCATATGATAGAGTTGACAGAGATGCTCTGTGGAAGGTACTAAGAATATATGGTGTAGGAGGCAAGTTGTTAGAAGCAGTGAAAAATTTTCATCGAGGATGTAAGGCATGTGTACGTGTAGGAAGAGAGGAAAGTGATTGGTTCTCACTGAATGTAGGTTTGCGGCAGGGGTGTGTGATGTCTCCATGGTTGTTTAATTTGTTTATGGATGGGGTTGTTAGGGAGGTGAATGCAAGAGTTTTGGAAAGAGGGGCAAGTATGCAGTCTGTTGTGGATGAGAGAGCTTGGGAAGTGAGTCAGTTGTTGTTCGCTGATGATACAGCGCTGGTAGCTGATTCATGTGAGAAACTGCAGAAGCTGTTGACTGAGTTTGGTAAAGTGTGTGAAAGAAGAAAGTTAAGAGTAAATGTGAATAAGAGCAAGGTAATTAGGTACAGTAGGGTTGAGGATCAAGTCAATTGGGAGGTAAGTTTGAATGGAGAAAAACTGGAGGAAGTGTAGTGTTTAAGATTTCTGGGAGTGGATCTGGCAGCGGATGGAACCATGGAAGCGGAAGTGAATCATAGGGTGGGGGAGGGGGCGAAAATCCTGGGAGCCTTGAAGAATGTTTGGAAGTCGAGAACATTATCTCGGAAAGCAAAAATGGCTATGTTTGAAGGAATAGTGGTTCCAACAATGTTGTATGGTTGCGAGGCGTGGGCTATGGATAGAGTTGTGCGCAGGAGGGTGGATGTGCTGGAAATGAGATGTTTGAGGACAATATGTGGTGTGAGGTGGTTTGATCGAGTAAATGATATAAGGACAAGAGAGATGTGTGGAAATAAAAAGAGCGTGGTTGAGAGAGCAGAAGAGGGTGTTTTGAAATGTTTTGGTCACATGGAGAGAATGAGTGAGGAAAGATTGACCAAGAGGATATATGTGTCGGAGGTGGAGGGAACGAGGAGAAGTGGGAAACCAAATTGGAGGTGGAAATATGAAGTGAAAAAGATTTTGAGTGATGGGGGCCTGAACATGCAGGAGGGTGAAAGGCGGGCAAGGAATAGAGTGAATTGGATCGATGTGGTATACCGGGGTCGACGTGCTGTCAGTGGATTGAATTAGGGCATGAAATGCGTCTGAGGTAAACCATGGAAAGTTCTGTAGGGCCTGGATGTGAAAGGGAGCTGTGGTTCCGGGCATTTTTACATGACAGCTAGAGACTGAGTGTGAACGAATGAGGCCTTTGTTGCCTTTTCCTAGCGCTACCTCGCACACATGAGAGGGAGGGGGATGTTATTCCATGTGTGGCGAGGTGGCGATGGGAATAGATAAAGGAAGACAGTATGAATTATGTACCTGTGTATACATGTATATGTCTGTGTGTATATATATGTGTACATTGAGATGTATAGGTATGTATATTTGCGTGTGTGGACTTGTATGTATATACATGTGTATGTGGGTTGGTTAGGCCATTTCTTTCCTCGTCTGTTTCCTTGCGCTACCTCGCAAACGCGGGAGACAGCGACAAAGCAAAATAAATAAATAAATAAATATATATATATATATATATATATATATATATATATATATACGAATAAAGTGTATATGAACGCGCAGCTTCATAGAACATACAAAGCTCCATCAGCCAGGATCGAACCTGGGACCCCTTGTGCAAGAGGCAGGCATGGTAACCGCTAGGCTAAGGGTCTGTATAATAGGAAACAACTTTTCGAAATACTAAGTACTCGAATACCCTTCGTCTCACTATGGTGAGCAACGGGGTCTATCGGTTGTTTCCGAACAGAACACATAGCCAGCTGAGAGCGTTTTACCGAACCTGACTGTACAACGCGGAGTTATATGAATACGAGTAAAGTGTATATGAACGCGCACCTTCATAGAACATACAAAGCTCCATCAGCCAGGATCGAACGTGGGACCCCTTGTGCAAGAGGCAGGCATGCTAACCGCTAGGCTAAGGGTCTGTATAATAGGAAACAACTTTTCGAAATACTAAGTACTCGAATACCCTTCGTCTCACTATGGTGAGCAACGGGGTCTATCGGTTGTTTCCGAACAGAACACATAGCCAGCTGAGAGCGTTTTACCGAACCTGACTGTGCAACGCGGAGTTATATGAATACGAATAAAGTGTATATGAACGCGCACCTTCATAGAACATACAAAGCTCCATCAGCCAGGATTGAACCTGGGACCCCTTGTGCAAGAGGCAGGCATACTAACCGTTAGGCTAAGGGACTGTATAATAGATAGACCCCGTTGCTCACCATAGTGAGACGAAGGGTATTCGAGTACTTAGTATTTCGAATAGTTGTTTCCTATTATACAGTCCCTTAGCCTAGCGGTTAGCATGCCTGCCTCTTGCACAAGGGGTCCCAGGTTCGATCCTGGCTGATGGAGCTTTGTATGTTATATATATATATATATATATATATATATATATTTTTTTTTTTTCATACTATTCGCCATTTCCCGCGATAGCGAGGTAGCGTTAAGAACAGAGGACTGGGCCTTTGAGGGAATATCCTCACCTGGCCCTCTTCTCTGTTCCTTCTTTTGGAAAATTAAAAAAAACAAAAAAAAAAAGACGAGAGGGGAGGATTTCCAGCTCCCTGCTCCCTTCCCTTTTAGTCGCCCTCTACGACACGCAGGGAATACGTGGGAAGTATTCTTTCTCCCCTATCCCAGGGAATATATATATATATATATATATATATATATATATATATATATATATATATATATATATGCACACACACACTACCTATTATAAATGAAACGCATAGTAAAATTAAAATCATACAATAACCCAAAAATTAGACATTCAAGTATATTTACATTGGGTGTAAAGTTCGTTTAATTCTGGAGAATGGACGGTGTAGGAAACCTTAAGGCAGCAGATTGTGTAGACTTTTGTTTTGACTGTAGGAGGTATGGGAAAACTTTTCAGGCTACTGTTGATGAGGAAGACTTTGACTACAGGTTGAGTGGAAGATCCTGTCGTGGCTGCAAGTTGTATGGCAAGCCTTTTTATGGCTGCAGGTGGAATGGAAGTCCTTGTAGCTGCAGATGGTTAGAGGGTGAAACGTAATATTTTAAGGTGGTTTAGACCGTGGAAAGAATTCTAGACTGAAGTTTACAAGGAGTGTATGATAGAACAATTAAAGGGGTTGATGTGAGAGGAAGACCACCTGTGATAAGGGTTAATAGAGTGAAAGAATACTTGAGGGAGAGAAATGATGGAAGAAGTATGTGAGGGAGGCATGTAAGGACATGGAGACTTTCCCTTGGCAACCCACTTGATGCCAGTTCCCGGAGAGAACGGGTATCAGAGATGTGGATGGTTGGAGTGGTGTGGAGACCCTGTTGTGGATTCAGGTGATGTAGACCTGCTGTTTCAGGTGATATGGAAGACCTTGTGGTGGTGTACAAGACCTTTTTGTTGCTATAGGTTGTATGGAAGACCTTTTCGTAGCTGCAAGTTATGTGGAAAACTATTGGCAGCAGGTGTGGAAGACATTGTTGTGGCAGTAAGTGGTGACGTTGACCTTTTTGTAGCTTCAGGTTGTGTTTAAGATTTTTATGGCCACAGGTGAAGTGGAAAATCCTCTAGTGGCGACAGGTAGCATGGCAGACCCTTTTTGTGGCTGCGGGTGAAATGAAGACGTGGTTGCAGGTGGCGTGGCAGATTCTGCAAGTGGAGAGGAAGGCTGTTGTGGCTGCAGACGTGTGGAAGACTTTATTGTGATTGTAGGTGGTGTGGAAGACTTTTTTGTTGACATTTGTGTTGCGGCTGCAAGTGAAGATTTTTTTATGATGCCGAATATTTTGTTGTAGGTGACTCTGGTTGTTGCAGGGATTATGGGTGAATGTAGAGCATCTAAATCGTCTGTTCCTCTGGCTGCAGCTGTACCAGACGCTCACTGATCTCCCATAACTTCTTGGCGAGCCCTTCATCCCACGCCAAGGAGGAACACTCCGCCTCCTTGCAGTTGTCGAAGTACTTCACCGAGACCTTCTCCAACGTCTCCGATGCAGCTAAAAGGATGCTAGTCTGGGCGCCCTCCGCGATGGACTTGGCGTAAAAACGAACGTAAATTTTGATGAAGATGCCGTACCACACCCGTGACGTCATGGGGTTAAAGATGTCAGTGTTGACAACGCCCGGTTGCAGACAGTTGGCTGTCACTCCTGTTCCCTGAAGTTTCCTGTGGAGTTCGTTGGTGAAGAGGACATTCATCAGCTTGGTGGCAGTATAGATCTCGAGCGTCCTGAGGGGCCTAGTGTACTGGAACTTGAGGTCATTTTCCAGGTCAAGATCCTTAGCATCTTTGATCCAGGTGTGACCTACGGACGACAGCGTTACCACGCGACCACACGCTGCCTGCAGCCCAGGCATGAGGTGTGTGAGGAGGAAGTGTCCCAAGTGGTTGGTGGCGACGGTCAGCTCAAGTCCCTCATCCGTCAGCTGATGTGGCAAGTCGGCCACTGCAGCGTTGTTGTGTGTTGGTGTTTGTGAGACGACATCCTTGTTAGGGGAGTACGAGGGAAGGTGGAGGTGGCCGAACTGGACCTCTCCTGCATGGCTTCTGTCAGGAAGTTTGCTAGAATGCTACAAGGACGCAAGGTCGACGTACTCATATATATATATATATATATATATATATATATATATATATATATATATATATATATATATATATATATATATATATATATATATAACGACCGCTGGGTCACAAGGCTGTCTGTAGCAATATTCTCTCTCTCTCTCTCTCCCTCTCTTTATATATACATACATATATATATATATATATATATATATATATATATATATATATATATATATATATATATATATATATATATATATATATATATATATATATATATATATATATATATATATATATATATATACATATATATATATATATATATATATATATATATATATACATATATAAATATATATATATATTTATATATTTATATATTTATATATATATATATATATATATATATATATATATATATATATATATATATATATATATATATATATGTATATATATATATATATATATATATATATATATAAAGAGAGAGAGAGAGAGAGAGAGAGAGAGAGAGAGAGAGAGAGAGAGAGAGAGAGAGAGAGAGAGAGAGAGAGAGAGAGAGAGAGAGAGAGAGAGAGAGAGAGATTACTGCTACGGACAACCTTGTGGTCCAGCGGTCGTAATATTGCCAGGTCATCCGTGATCTATATCAGTCCCAAGTTAACCTTGAGCGCTGGCTGAAAATCCTTGGTTGCTCCTCGCAGAACCTTGTTGATCCTTGTCGGTTTCATCCAGGGCGTGGCTACCAGTGGTGATGGTTATGGTCCGGTAGTACTAGTAGTAGTGATGGTGATGGTAATAGTGGTTGGCTGAGGATGATACTGGCAGTAGTAGTTTGTAGTGGCATATGAAAAAACATCTGGCATCATCGATACAGACAGAATATCCAAATTATCTTTTATACATCGAGCCTCTCAGCTGCGTAGGATAGTTCGCATTGTCGTCTCCTTTCCTTTGCCTTCGTCTTATAATTTACATATTTTTTCTTCCTCACTCATCTTTTTTTTACCCACTTTCAGCATTTACAAAGGTCATTTGCCTACGCTCTTGATTTGCATGTTTCTCAATATCACTGCTATGATTTACACATTTCCTTTAATCACTCGTAACTGATGAGTTTCTTTTACCCACTTTCATGATTTAAAAGTATTCAAATATATATATATATATATATATATATATATATATATATATATATATATATATATATATATATATCATTATTTTTTTTTTATTTTGCTTTGTCGCTGTCTCCCGCGTTAGCTAGGTAGCGCAAGGAAACAGACGAAAGAATGGCCCAACCCGCCCACATACACATGTATATACATACATGTCCACACACGCACAATATACATACCTATACATCTCAATGTACACATATATATACACACACAGACATATACATATATACACATGTACATAATTCATACTGTCTGCCTTTATTTGTTCCCATCGCCACCCCGCCACACATGGAATAACAACCCCCTCCCCCCTCATGTGTGCGAGGTAGCGCTAGGAAAAACACCAAAGGCCCCATTCGTTCACACTCAGTCTCTAGCTGTCATGTAATAATGCACCGAAACCGCAGCTCCCTTTCCACATCCAGGCCCCACACACTTTGCATGGTTTACCCCAGACGCTTCACATGCCCTGGTTCAATCCATTGACAGCACGTCGACCCCGGTATACCACATCGTTCCAATTAACTCTATTCCTTGCACGCCTTTCACCCTCCTGCATGTTCAGGCCTCGATCACTCAAAATCTTTTTCACTCCGTCTTTCCACCTCCAATTTGGTCTCTCACTTCTCCTCGTTCCCTCCACCTCCAACACATATATCCTCTTGGTCAATCTTTCCTCATTCATTCAAACATACCCATTTTTGGTTTCCGAGATAATGTTCTCGACTTCCAAACATTCTTCATGCTCCCAGAACTTTCGCCCCCTCCCCCACACTATGATTCACTTCCGCTTCCATGATTCCATCCGCTGCCAAATCCACTCCCAGATATCTAAAACACTTTACTTCCTCCAGATTTAAAATGTTTTAGATATCTGGGAGTGGATCTGGCAGCGGATGGAACCATGGAAGCGGATGTGAATCATAGGGTGGGGGAGGGGGCGAAAATCCTGAGAGCCTTGAAGAATGTGTGGAAGTCGAGAACATTATCTCGGAAAGCAAAATTGGGTATGTTTGAAGGAATAGTGGTTCTAACAATGTTGTATGGTTGCGAGGCGTGAGCTATGGATAGAGTTGTGCGCAGGAGGGTGGATGTGCTGGAAATGAGATGTTTGACGAACGACAATGTGTGGTGTGAGTTGGTTTGATCGAGTAAGTAACGTAAGGGTAAGAGAGATGTGTGGAAATAAAAAGAGCGTGGTTGAGAGAGCAGAAGAGGGTGTTTTGAAATGGTTTGGGCACATGGAGAGAATGAGTGAGGAAAGATTGACCAAGAGGATATATGTGTCAGAGGTGGAGGGAAGGAGGAGAAGTGGGAGACCAAATTGGAGGTAGAAAGATGGAGTGAAAAAGATTTTGTGTGATCGGGGCCTGAACATGCAGAAGGGTGAAATGAGGGCAAGGAATAGAGTGAATTGGATCGATGTGGTATACCGGGGTTGATGTGCTGTCAGTGGGTTGAATCAGGGCATGTGAAGCGTCTGGGGTAAACCATGGAAAGTTGTGTGGGGCCTGGATGTGGAAAGGGAGCTGTGGTTTCGGGCATTATTGCATGACAGCTAGACACTGGAGGGAACGAGGAGAAGTGGGAGACCAAATTGGAGGTGGAAAGATGGAGTGAAAAAGATTTTGTGTGATCGGGGCCTGAACATGCAGAAGGGTGAAAGGAGGGCAAGGAATAGAGTGAATTGGATCGATGTGGTATACCGAGGTTGACGTGCTGTCAGTGGATTGAATCAGGGCATGTGGAGCGTCCTCGGTAAACCATGGAAAGTTGTGTGGGGCCTTGATGTGGAAAGAGAGCTGTGGTTTCGGGCATTATTGCATGACAGCTAGACACTGAGTGTGAACAAATGGGGCCTTTGTTGTCTTTTCCTAGTGCTACCTCGCACACATGAGGGGGGAGGGGGATGGTATTCCATGTGTGGCGAGGTGGCGATGGAAATGAATAAAGGCAGACAGTGTGAATTGTGTGCATGGGTATATATATATGTGTCTGTGTGTGTATATATATGTGTACATTGAGATGTATAGGTATGTATATTTGCGTGTGTGGACGTGTATGTATATACATTGTGTATGGGGTTGGGTTGGGCCATTTCTTTCGTCTATTTCCTTGCGCTACCTCGCAAACGCGGGAGACAGCGACAAAGTATAATAAAAAAATATATATATATATATATATATATATATATATATATATATATATATATATATATGCAAGGAATAGAGTGAATTGGAACGATATGGTATAAGGGGCCGACGTGCTGTCAATGGATTGAACCTGGGCTGAGAACCGTTTGGGGTAAACCATGGAAAGTTCTGTGGGGCCTGGATGTGGAAAGGGAGCTGTGGTTTCGGTGCATTATACATGACAGCTAGAGACTGAATTTGAACGAATGTAGCCTTTGTTGTCTTTTCCTAGCGCTACCTTGCGTGCATGCGGTTGGAGGGGGTTGTCATTTCATGTGTGGCGGGGTGGCGACGGGTATGAATATGGGCAAACAGTATTAATTATGTACATGTGTATTTATGTATATATTAGTGTGGCTATATATATGTATATATACGTAGAGATGTATAGTATGTATATTTGCGTGTGTGGACGTGTATGTATATACCTGTGTATGAGGGTGCGTTGGGCCATTCTTTCGCCTGTTTCCTTGCGCTACCTCGCTTATGCGGGAGACAACGACAAAGCATAATAGAATGAATCAATATATATATATATATATATATATATATATATATATATATATATATATATATATATATATATATATATATATATGTATGTATATATATATATATATATATATATATATATATATATATATATATATATATATATATATATATATATATATATATATATATATATATATATATATATGTAATACACATGACAGCTAGAGATTGAGTGTGATCAAATGTGGCTTTTTGTCTTGATCTGGCGCCATCTTGCTTTAGGGGGTGGGGGTGGAGGAAGAGGTATTTTGGGGGGGATGTCCTTTGTGGCGGGGTAGCGATGGGAACTGATGGAGGCAGCAAGTATGAATTTATATACTTGATTATATATGTATGTGTCTGTAAATGTATATGTATGTATACGATGATATGTATATGTATGGATATGTGCGTGTATGGGCATTTATGTATATACATATATATATGTGTATGAGTGGTTGGGCCATTCTTTGCCTGTTTCCTTGCGCTGCTTCCCAAACGCAGGAAACAGTAGTTAAGTAGAATAGATAATATGTATATATATATATATATATATATATATATATATATATATATATATATATGTATATATATATATCGAGGATGTAAGGCATGTGTACGTGTAGGAAGAGAGGAAAGTGATTGGTTCTCAGTGAATGTAGGTTTGCGGCAGGGGTGTGTGATGTCTCCATGGTTGTTTAATTTGTTTATGGATGGGGTTGTAAGGGAGGTAAATGCAAGAGTCCTGGAAAGAGGGGCAAGTATGAAGTCTGTTGGGGATGAGAGAGCTTGGGAAGTGAGTCAGTTGTTGTTCGCTGATGATACAGCGCTGGTGGCTGATTCATGTGAGAAACTGCAGAAGCTGGTGACTGAGTTTGGTAAAGTGTGTGGAAGAAGAAAGTTGAGAGTAAATGTGAATAAGAGCAAGGTTATTAGGTACAGTAGGGGTGAGGGTCAAGTCAATTGGGAGGTGAGTTTGAATGGAGAAAAACTGGAGGAAGTGAAGTGTTTTAGATATCTGGGAGTGGATCTGGCAGCGGATGGAACCATGGAAGCGGAAGTGGATCATAGGGTGGGGGAGGGGGCCAAAATTCTGGGAGCCTTGAAAAATGTGTGGAAGTCGAGAACATTATCTCGGAAAGCAAAAATGGGTATGTTTGAGGGAATAGTGGTTCCAACAATGTTGTATGGTTGCGAGGCGTGGGCTATGGATAGAGATGTGCGCAGGAGGATGGATGTGCTGGAAATGAGATGTTTGAGGACAATGTGTGGTGTGAGGTGGTTTGATCGAGTAAGTAACGTAAGGGTAAGAGAGATGTGTGAAAATAAAAAGAGCGTGGTTGAGAGAGCAGAAGAGGGTGTTTTGAAATGGTTTGGGCACATGGAGAGAATGAGTGAGGAGAGATTGACCAAGAGGATATATGTGTCGGAGGTGGAGGGAACGAGGAGAAGAGGGAGACCAAATTGGAGGTGG
This sequence comes from Panulirus ornatus, assembly GCF_036320965.1. Taxonomy (NCBI): domain Eukaryota; kingdom Metazoa; phylum Arthropoda; class Malacostraca; order Decapoda; family Palinuridae; genus Panulirus; species Panulirus ornatus. Next base: position 45,727,911 of record NC_092236.1, on the reverse strand, counting down.
AAAGATGGAGTGAAAAAGATTTTGTGTGATCGGGGCCTGAACATGCAGGAGGGTGAAAGGAGGGCAAGAAATAGAGTGAATTGGAGTCATGTGGTATACAGGGGTTGACGTGCTGTCAGTGGATTGAAGCAAGGCATGTGAAGCGTCTGGGGTAAACCATGGAAAGCTGTGTAGGTATGTATATTTGCGTGTGTGGACGTGTGTATGTACATGTGTATGGGGGGGGGGGGGGGGTTGGGCCATTTCTTTCGTCTGTTTCCTTGCGCTACCTCGCAAACGCGGGAGACAGCGACAAAGTATAAAAAAAAAAAAAAAAAAAAAAATATATATATATATATATATATATATATATATATATATATATATATATATATATATATATATATATATATATATATATATAAATATATATATATACACATATATACATATATACACATATATACACATATATATATATATATATATATATATATATATATATATATATATATATATATATATATATATATATATATATATATATATATATATATTCCCTGGGGATAGGGGAGAAAGAATACTTCCCACGTATTCCCTGCGTGTCGCAGAAGGCGACTCAAAGGGGAGGGAGCGGGGAGCTGGAAATCCTCCCCTCTCTTTTTTTTTTTTTTAATTTTCCAAAAGAAGGAACAGAGAAGAGGTCCAGGTGAGGATATTCCCTCAAAGGCCCAGTCCTCTGTTCTTAACGCTACCTCGCTATCGCGGGAAATAGCGAATAGTATGAAAAAAAAAAAAAAAAAAAATATATATATATATATATATATATATATATATATATATATATATATATATATATATATATTTTATGAAGGTGCGCGTTCCTATGCACTTTGTTCGTATATATATATATATATATATATATATATATATATATATATATATATATATATATATATATATATATATTTTGATTGCGCTAATCTCTGATGATAGCTATGAAGGTGAAATCATATTTCAGTATGAGTTCAGATGATCTTATTCGACACATAATTTGACTATACATGCAACAATACATGTTTAATGGAGACAATGCGCCTCATCAGGTGCAAACAATTCATATAGTTTTATACGTACCAACTCAACCTCTCAATCAATACCCTCCCATATAATTTACCAGGAATACTCAACAAACTTATACCTCTGTAATCTGAGCACTCACTCTTATCCCCTTTGCCTTTGTAGAATGGCACTCTGCACGCATTCCGCCAATCCTCAGGCACCTCACCATGAATCATACATACATTAAATAACCTTACCAACCAGTCAACAACACAGTCACCCCCTTTTTTAATAAATTCCACTGCAATGCCATCCAGACCTGCTGCTTATATATATATATATATATATATATATATATATATATATATATATATATATATATATATATATATATATATATATATATATATATATATATGAACGCGCACCATTGTGAGACGAAGGGTATTCGAGTACTTAGTATTCCGAATAGTTGTTTCCTATTATACAGTCCCTTAGCCTAGCGGTTAGCATGCCTGCCTCTTGCACAAGGAGTCCCAGGTTCGATCCTGGCTGATGGAGCTTTGTATGTTCTATGAAGGTGCGCGTTCATATACACTTAATTCGTATTCATATAACTCCGCGTTGTACAGTCAGGTTCGGTAAAACGCTATCAGCTGGCTATGTGTTCTGTTCGGAAACAACCGATAGACCCCGTTGCTCACCATTGTGAGACGAAGGGTATACGAGTACTTAGTATTTCGAATAGTTGTTTCCTATTATACAGTCCCTTAGCCTAGCGGTTAGCATGCCTGCCTCTTGCACAAGGGGTCCCATGTTCGATCCTGGCTGATGGAGCTTTGTATGTTCTATGAAGGTGCGCGTTCACATACACTTTATTCGTATATATATATATATATATATATATATATATATATATATATATATATATATATATATATAAGGATCACAATTGAGCGCATGCAAGTATATTTCTGAGTCCATGGGAGAATGAAACACGATATGTTCCCAAGTGCACTTTCGTGTAATAATCACATCATCAGGGGAGATACAAGAAAGAAATATGAGTCAGTTCATATACAACAAAGAGACATAGCTAGGACGCCATTTGGTAAACAAGTGAATTGTTTACCAAATGGCGGTTTAGCTACGTCTTTTCGTCGTATATCAACTGACTGTTATGATTCTTTCTTGTATCTCCCCTGATAAATATATATATATATATATATATATATATATATATATATATATATATATATATATATATATATATATATATATATATATATAATATATATATATATATATATATATATATATATATATATATATATATATATATATATATATATATATATATATATATATATATATATATATATATAAAGGAATAGTAGTTCCAACAGCGTTATATGTTTTCGAGGCATGGGTTATGGATAGGGTTGTACGGAGGTGGGTGGATGTTTGATAATAACATGCGGTGTGAGGTGGTGTTATCAAGTAAGGAATAAAATTGAAAGAAATGTGTGGAAATAAAAAGTGTGGTTGAGAGACCGAATGAAAGTGTGTGGAAATGGTTTGGACATATGGTGTGACTGAGTGAGGAAAGGTTGCTAAAGAGGATACATGTGGCAGAGGTGGAGGGAAAAAGAAACAGGAGACCAAATTGGAAGCGGAAGGATAAAGTGAGAAAGATTTTGAGCTATCGGGCCTGAACATAAGGGAGGTTGTGAGGCGCGCAAGGAAGAGTGAATGGGAACGATGGGGTATACCGGGGTCGACGTGTTGCAATTGACTGAACCAGGGCATTGTGAAACATCTGGGGAAAACCATGGAAGGGTCTGTGGGGTATGGCTGTGGATATGGAGCTGTGATTTCAATGTATTACACATGACAGCTACAGAATGAATATAAACAAATGTGTTCTTTTTGTGTATTTTCCTGGTGCTCCCTCGATGAAGCAAGGGAGAGCAAAGCTACTCCCTGTAGTACGGGGTAACGACAGAAATGGATAAAGGCAAGCAAATATGAATATATATATATATATATATATATATATATATATATATATATATATATATATATATATATATATATATATATATTTTTTTTTTTTTTTTTTTCTTTCTTTTTTTTCTTCTTTCATACTATTCGCTATTTTCCGCGTTAGCGAGGTAGCGTTAAGAACAGAGGTCTGGGCGTTTGAGGGAATATCCTCACCTGGCCACCTTCTATGTTCCCTCTTTGGAAAATTAAAAAAAAAAAAACGATAGGAGAGGATTTCCAGCCACTCGCTCCCTACCCTTTTAGTATCCGTCTACGACACGCAGGGAATACGTGGAAAGTATTCTTTCTCCCCTGTCCCCAGATATATATATATATATATATATATATATATATATATATATATATATATATATATATATATATATATATATATATATATATATATATATTCCTATGAGTCCACGGAGAAAATGAAACACGAAAAGTGCCCAAGTGCACTTTCGTGTAATAATCACATCATCAGGGGAGACACAAGAGAGAAATATAACAGTCAGTTGATATACATCGAAAAGACGAAGCTAGGACGCCATTTGGTAAAATCTGTTGCCGCCACCCCGCAACACACGAAATGGTACCCCCTTCCCCCGTGCACGCGCACGGTAGGGATAGGAAAAGGCAACAAGGGCCACATTCACCTACAATCAGTCTCTAGCTGTCACTTGTAATGCACCGAAACCACAGCTCCCTTTCCTTATCCATGCATATCTCTCTTTTAAAACCAAGTATTCCCAGTCACCAGTCCTTTTTCAGCACACCAATCTACAAGCTCTTCACAATTTCCATTTACAACACTGAACACCCCATGTACACCAATTATACCCTCAACTGCCACTTTACTCAACTTTGCATTCAAATTCAAATCAAATTACCTTAACCTGGTCTCATGCATCAAAGCTGTTCACACTCACTCAGCTGCTACCAAAACATGACCTTTCATTTCATGACCAGGTGCATAGGCACTAATGATCACCCATCTCTCTCCATCCACTTTCAGTTTTACCCATATCAATCTAGAGTTTACTTTCTTGCACTCTATCACATACTCCCATAGACCCTGCTTCAGGAGTAGTGCTACTCCTTCCTTTGCTCTTGTCCTCACCAACCCATGACGTTACTCCTGACATTCCCTAACCACTCTTCCCCTTTACCCTTGAGCTTCGTTTCACTCAGAGCCAAAGCATCCAGGTTCCTTTCCTCAAACATACCACCTATCTCTCCTTTTAAAATTCTCATCTTGGTTAAATCCAGACACATTTAGACACCCCAATATGAGCCTTCGGGGAGGATGAGCACTCCCCTTCATGACTCCTTCTTCTGTTTCCCCTTTTAGAAAGCTAAAATACAAAGAGGGAAGGGTTTCTAGCCCCCCGCTCCACTCTCCTTTAGTCACCTTCTGCGACACACCGGGAATGCGTGGGAAGTATTCTTTCTCCCCTATCCTCAGGGGCTAATGGGGAGGTAATAAAAAGTAATGGTGATGTGAGGAGATGGAGTGAGTATTTTGTAGGTTTCTTTATTGTATTTGATGATAGAGTGGTAGACATACAGTGTTTTGGTCGAGGTAGTATGAGAAGTGAGAGGGTCAGGGAGAATGGTTTGGTAAACAGAAAAGAGGTAGTGAAAGCTTTGCAGAAGATGAAAGCCGGCAAGGCAGCGGGTTTAGATGGTGTTGCAGTGAAATTTATCAAAAAAGGGGGTGACTGTATTGTTGACTGGTTGGTAAGGTTATTTAATGTATGTATGACTCATGGTGAGGTGCCTGAGGATTGGCGGAATGTTCGCATAGTGGCATTGTACAAAGGCAAATGGGATAAAAGTGAGTACTCAAAGTACAGAGGTATAAGTTTGTTGAGTATTCCTGGGATATTATATGGGAGGGTATTGATTGAGATTGGGGAAGAGCAGTGTGGTTTCAGAAGTGGTAGTGGATGTGTGGATCAGGTGTTTGCTTTGAAGAATGTATGTGATAGACACTTAGAAAAACAGATTGATTTGTGTGTAGCATTTATGGATCTGGATAAGGAATATGATAGAGTTGACAGAGCGTCTGGGGTAAACCATGGAAAAAAAGAAAAACGAGAGGGAAGGATTTCCAGGCCCCCGCTATGTATTGGAAAGGATGTCAATATTGAGCGTGATCAAGTATATTCCTATGAGTCCATACGGGAAAATGAAACACGATAAATTCCCAAGTGCACTTTCGTGAAATAATCACATCATCAGGGGTGATACAAGAAATATAAGTCAGTTGATATACAACGAAGAGACGTAAGTAGGACGCCATTTAGACAATCACTTGTTTACCAAATGGCGTCCTAACTGCGTCTCTTCGTTGTATATCAACCGACTGTCATATTTTGTCTTGTATATCCCCTGATGATGTGATTATTACACGAAAGTGCACTTGGGAACTTATCGTGTTTCACTATTTCCCTGGACTCATAGGAATATACTTGATCACGCTCAATATTGTGATCCTTTCCAATATATAGCATTTCCGGCTGTTGGACAAGGGTCCCGGGTTCGATCCTGGCTGTTGGAGGCTTGTATGTTCTATGAAGGTGCGCGTTCCTATGTACTTTATTCATATATATACATACATATATATATATATATATATATATATATATATATATATATATATATATATATATATATATATATATATATATATATATATATATATATATATTTATATATATATATATATTTTTTTTTTTCTTTTTTTTTTTGCTTTGTCGCTGTCTCCCGCGTTTGCGAGGTAGCGCAAGGAAACAGACGAAAGGAATGGCCCAACCCACCCCCATACACATGTATATACATACGTCCACACACGCAAATATACATACCTACACAGCTTTCCATGGTTTACTCCAGACGCTTCACATGCCCTGATTCAATCCACTGACAGCACGTCAACCCCGGTATACCACATCGATCCAATTCACTCTATTCCTTGCCCTCCTTTCACCCTCCTGCATGTTCAGGCCCCGATCACACAAAATCTTTTTCACTCCATCTTTCCACCTCCAATTTGGTCTCCCACTTCTCGTTCCCTCCACCTCCGACACATATATCTTCTTGGTCAATCTTTCCTCACTCATTCTCTCCATATGGCCAAACCATTTCAAAACACCCTCTTCTGCTCTCTCAACCACGCTCTTTTTATTTCCACACATCTCTCTTACCCTTACGTTACTTACTTGATCAAACCACCTCACACCACACATTGTCCTCAAACATCTCATTTCCAGCACATCCATCCTCCTGCGCACAACTCTATCCATAGCCCACGCCTCGCAACCATACAACATTGTTGGAACCACTATTCCTTCAAACATACCCACACATTCTTCAAGGCTCCCAGGATTTTCGCCCCCTCCCCTACCCTATGATCCACTTCCGCTTCCATGGTTCCATCCGCTGCCAGATCCAATCCCAGATATCTAAAACACTTTACTTCCTCCAGTTTTTCTCCATTCAAATTTACCTCCCAGTTGACTTGACCCTCAACCCTACTGTACCTAATAACCTTGCTCTTATTCACATTTACTCTTAACTTTCTTCTTTCACACACTTTACCAAACTCAGTCACCAGCTTCTGCAGTTTCTCACATGAATCAGCCACCAGCGCTGTATCATCAGCGAACAACAACTGACTCACTTCCCAAGCTCTCTCATCCCCAACAGACTTCATACTTGCCCCTCTTTCCAAAACTCTTGCATTCATCTCCCTAACAACCCCATCCATGAACAAATTAAACAACCATGGAGACATCACACACCCCTGCCACAAACCTACATTCACTGAGAACCAATCACTTTCCTCTCCCCCTACACGTACACATGCCTTACATCCTCGATAAAAACTTTTCACTGCTTCTAATAACTTGCCTCCTACACCATATATTCTCTCTACCCTCCACAGAGCATCTCTATCAACTCTATCATATGCCTTCTCCAGATCCATAAATGCTACATACAAATCCATTTGCTTTTCTAAGTATTTCACACATACATTCTTCAAAGCAAACACCTGATCCACACATCCTCTACCACTTCTGAAACCATACTGCTCTTCCCCAATCTGATGCTCTGTACATGCCTTCACCCTCTCAATCAATACCCTCCCATATAATTTACCAGGAATACTCAACAAACTTATACCTCTGTAATTTGAGCACTCACTCTTATCCCCTTTGCCTTTGTACAATGGCACTATGCACGCATTCCGCCAATCCTCAGGCACCTTACCATGAGTCATACATACATTAAATAACCTTACCAACCAGTCAATAATACAGTCACCCCCTTTTTTGATAAATTCCACTGCAATACCATCCAAACCTGCTGCCTTGCCGGCTTTCATCTTCCGCAAAGCTTTTACTACCTCTTTTCTGTTTACCAAATCAGTTTTCCTAACCCTCTCACTTTGCACACCACCTCGACCAAAACACCCTATATCTGCCACTCTATCATCAAACACATTCAACAAACCTTCAAAATACTCACTCCATCTCCTTCTCATATCACCACTACTTGTTATCACCTCCCCATTTGCGCCCTTCACTGAAGTTCCCATTTGCTCCCTTGTCTTACGCACTTTATTTACCTCCTTCCAGAACATCTTTTTATTCTCCCTAAAATTTAATGATACTCTCTCACCCCAACTCTCATTTGCCCTCTTTTTCACCTCTTGCACCTTTCTCTTGACCTCCTGTCTCTTTCTTTTATACATCTCCCACTCAATTGCATTTTTTCCCTGCAAAAATCGTCCAAATGCCTCTCTCTTTCACTAATAATCTTACTTCTTCATCCCACCACTCACTACCCTTTCTAATCAACCCACCTCCCACTCTTCTCATGCCACAAGCATCTTTTGCGCAATCCATCTCTGATTCCCTAAATACATCCCATTCCTCCCCCACTCCCCTTACTTCCATTGTTCTCTCCTTTTTCCATTCTGTATATATATATATATATATATATATATATATATATATATATATATATATATATATATATATATATATCGCTTTTTCTCGCTTTTTAAACCAGGTATTCCCAATCACCAGTCCTTTTTCAGCACATAAATCTACAAGCTCTTCACCATTTCCATTTACAAAACTGAACACTCCATGTATACCAATTATTCCCTCAACTGCCACATTACTCACCTTTGCCTTCATATATATATATATATATATATATATATATATATATATATATATATATATATATATATATATATATATATATATATATATATATATATATATATATATATATATATATATATATATATATATATATACTGAGTCCATTACTTCCCTTCTTCCTGATTCAAATACAGCCTCGAAGACGCTGAAGCCCTAAAAATGGGATCCTAGATTTTTAGAAGAATAATGATGATAAGTTAGTGATAATAATAATAATAGAACTAATATTCAAAAAATTATAATATAAACATATTCCTACTTTTGATCTGATCTGAATCTGATGCTCCTTTACGTGTACTCGGAATAAACATCTTTTAATCAAATTTCATATACTGAATACCTGAAGAGGTTCTGGAAGGATATATGTCATTCCCTCATTCAGGTAAGGCCTTAAGAGTTCTGCGATCTCAAGGCTCAATTTCTTTTTTTTATGTGTGACGATATCTTTATAAATCAGTATGAAGGAGACAGCATAACTTGACATTTTATTCAGTTAAAGAAAGTTTCAAAGTTTGTCTTAAAAGTGGTACTGGAGCCTAGTTGAAAAGCTTGCAGAAGCCATTATTAAGCTTTTTGAGTCATTTTGATAACAGTCAGTTGACCTCAGTTTCCTCCTCAATAGCTTCTCTATCATTTCTTGAAATCTGCGCCATTTAGAAATTTGCATGATTGTAAAGAAGACGACTTTACCTCTGAGGTTACAGGTCAGAGGTTTTTATAGTCCATTGTGATGTGCGTCTGCCGAATTCCAGGATGCTTGAGACATATTCGTCATTGCCTGCGTAGGAATGAACTACGACCAGACTGGCCACTGACTTAATGTAGTGGGATTCTTTGTTCGCCTTGGAACAGTCAAGGAGTAGATACACTAGTGTAATGGAGTGGATAAGAGAAATCTCCAGGAGCCTCAAGACTTTACTGTAGGAGATTCAGCTGTGTGTCACCGGGACCCATCCTGAAGGGTGTCAGAAGAGGCAGACGGTCGATGGCGAGGTCATTTGGGAGATAACTGAGAGTCAGCATGAGGGAACGTACCAAGCTTCTGGAGTAAAGGTTTCCCATAGCTAACTCCATCCTGTCAACACAAGTATCCTGCCAATATTCATCCTCAGAAATTTCTGAGTAATCACAAACGAGTGACAGAAAAATGTTCGCGTGAGTAAAGTTCTTGCATATCATGCTCCTTAACATCCCTTGATAGATGTTGATGACATACTTGCCTTTGCCTTGAGGTAGCGGTTCCCCCTCTGGCGTTTTGCTGCGACAGACTCACCCTTACGTCTAGGACTTTACACCTGCCAGGACTGAGGAAACTTAGCCTTCCACAGAGGCAGGTAACCTTCTGGAGCGAGCCAACCCCCCCAATTACCCATCAACAGGAAGCAGCCCCGCCCTATTTAACCCGTGACTGCCGCCTCCACATCGTCAGTCGCTTGCTTTCGATCGCAAAGGGAACAACTCCTAAGGTAAAGGAAAAACCAGGAATCTCTACAGCTACACCTTAACTCGATTCAGTTCGACACACGCTGTGAAAAGCAAAAGATATGCTCTCTGGAAAAGCCAACGTTCTGTATCGAAAGCACGAGTTGTTTCACTTCGACTCTCAAAACAGAGTTTTAAGCTACCACTGGAAGCATATTTTCAATACCAAATTCATTCTTGTGAAATCTAGGTATTTCAAGTCTTTGTGTACAGATCAATGGTTATCCAGAACGGAAGGCATTCTGCTTTGTTAAAGTGTGCAAAACAATCAGCCCTTGAATGTCTGGCTTACCGACCGCCAGCCGGAGTTACTCGAGAAGCATATTTTCTTATCGTTATAAACTTACTCTTCGCAGATGATGTGCCAGTGTGTATCAGTGTTGGTGGTGGCGTTGGCTGCTGTGGTAACGGCAACAGCTGACCCGTCGTATCCGACTCCCTGCTATGATAAGACCGCCTACGTCACTGCTTACAAGACGGCGCTTCAGGAGGTAAGGAGTGGAGGAAAAGGAGCAGTGAAGAAGTGGGGACCTAGTTGACCGAGTGCAGACAATGTTTATGAATACATTTTAGTGATGGTATCCTTAGTTTGCTGAAATTCCAGCCATGGGGTGCTAGGGCAAGAGGGAATCCTAAGACTTGTGAAATTTGAAGGAAAAAGTGTTAGATAGTTCATATTTCTCACTACCTACCCCACTTAGAATATCACTTAAGGTTCGTTCCTTTCTGTTTCTACTTTTCAGTGAAATTACCTTTCGTATCACAAGTATTCTAATATTCTGAGCTTACCCATGTTTACTCTGACATTTCCTTATACCACAGGTTCCGGTATATGAGACCGTCTACAAGCAGAAGATCGTCCCCACCACACTCTACACCACCTACTACCAGACCCACTACCAGACCAACTACCATACCGCATACGTACCCAAATACGTCACAGAGACCGTCTACAAGACTCAGGTTCAGTACGTGACTCAGGTCCAGAATAGGTACCAGACCCAGTACCAGACCCAGTACGTCACTACCGCTGAATATGTCCCAACTTACGTCACTGAAACTGTGTACAACACCAAGTACCAGACCCAAGTAAGGTATGAGACCGTGTACACGACCCAGTACACACCCCAGTACGTGACCAAGACCCGGGTGCAGTACCAGACTAATTACCAGACCGAGTATGTTCCCCAGTACGTCACCGTCACCCAGGACAAGGTGGCATACGTCACCGCCTGCCCTAAACCTGCTTATGGCCACTAACAGAGAAGTTCTAGGACAAACCACACGACAATTCTTACATTTTCAAGGCTTTTCCTCAAGAATATATAATCCTTAAGTTTGGCATGGGAAATATAATTGTAATCACTTAATATGGTATCTTCAGGAACAGAATCTAACTTGATTATTTTGTTTTTTCTCCCAACTGAATACACGGATGTACTTCATTCTTGACATGTATGTATAGTGATATGTATATTATAAAATGGCGATATTACTCCTGCGGCTGACAATAAAGTACTGCATCCATTACTTTCTTATCATTCCACTTGCCTAAATCCCTCAGCAACTTCAGCAAATCTCCTTGGCATGAGAGTGAAGGAGATTATGATTAGAATAGTAACAAAAAGCACAACTGTTGTCCTCAAACCCTGTTAACTTTACTTACGAGTTACAATAAGCAAAGTATAAGTCTGGTTTTCTCTAACTTGTAAACAAGTCAAAGTCGACCTTAGCCTGAGTAGCTAGTAATGTTTATCCCTGCTTCTGCATTGCAAGGCTTTACATCAGGCATTACAAATTGACTGAAACTTTTGATACTCTCTCCCTCTCTCTCCTCTCTGTCTGTCTACATATATCTATGTATATACAAAATATATTCACACAATACATGGACACTATTCCCCAAGATTTCATTATAGATGATTTTCCAATCCTAAATCATGCTGTCACACGCTTGACAAATATCTCCAATGAAGCCAGCAAAAAGCACATCACACAAGGACAAAGGAAAAAATATAATTTTAGAAATTCTCCCTGTGCATTACCTTATACAGCGAATGAACCGCCTACCATCAATAAGATATCAGAGAACAAAGCAAAGTTCTACATAACACCACCAGTGACTTGATCACCCAGAGCGAAACTGAAAAATGACACAAAGTGAACCACAAGACCCATAGCCATCAACTCCGACTCATGGCGAAGTAGATCCACACTTACCGCACACTGCAACCCCGGCTCATGAAGCTCTCCTGACCCAGTAACATCCCTTCATCCACAGAACACACACATACTTATAAAGCACTGATCCAAATTCAGCCACAAATCAACCTATATCTGAATGGGAGCCATGAAAAATGTACACAAGATCCATTCAGAAACAACTGCCCAACCACCCTATACTCGCGGGGATAAAAGTAATGAGATCAAATCCTTAAAGAACTCTCTTGCTACATGCCCTCACAACATATCAAACGGTCACAGAAAACACTTCAACCCGTTTATAGTCCAACGCTTACAGATATTTTCAACCACTCCTTGCCACACAACAAAATCCTTAACAACTGAAAACTTGCCACCATAATGCTAATCGAAAAACACTGCAAATCACTCTCCCCCCCCCCTCTCTCTCTCTCTCTCTCTCTCTCTCTCTCTCTCTCTCTCTCTCTCTCTCTCTCTCTCTACTGCTCCTACAGACTTAGGTCACTTCTACCAACAGCATTCATATTCTGAGGAACAACTAATCAATAACAGAATCAAATACAACATCTCACTCTTAAGCACACAACATGGCATCAGATCCAACCATTCCACCACCGTTCGACAACTTATTCCAGACGGTTTCAACCAACCACAATCACCTTCCCGCTCAATGCTAGTGGCAATACACGTCAACAAAGCATTCGAGGTTGTTCCATGTCATCCTCAAAGAGAAGATAGTTGAACCCACCCTCTACAACAATGATAAAAAGTGGCTAGCCAATTTCAGAACTGGCCACCATCCAGAGTCACATACAATGGTGTCACAACGAAAACATCTAAACCCTACAATAGAGTTCCACAAGGAGCAGTTCTTTCTCCATCTCCTTTCAACCTCTTTATGCACAGCTTCCCATTACCCCTGCAAATCTAAAT